>NC_141760.1:106288169-106588169 GCF_982258835.1 Parasteatoda tepidariorum
ATGCCGTTTGCTCAGGAGGGGAAAAAATAACGTTATCGAAATAAATAACCCCGCAGGAAACCCTACATCGCGTGACTGTTACTTCTATTTCTTGATCGAACATTTTTATTATTATAAAAATACTCTTTTTATAAGTCTCAAAACCGAACCGCCCTTTCGGTCTAAATAAATAAACATTCAGCACGAAATTCAAATTTGACATAAAAGCTTCTTCTTCTTAAAAAACAAAGAACGATATTGGTGGAACTTTCTAAATGGGTGGCGCTCTTTGGCTCCAGTATGGCACGCCAAGGTGATGCGGATGAGGGATCTTCTAAGATGAATGGGGAATGAGTGTTAGAGGGTGAGAAAGGTTTATTGGCGAAGATTGAAACGAGCCAACAACAAAACACGTATCCATCTGTCAAGCTCGTTTTCTTGAGAAGCGCTAGAGTGCGTGACCTAACTGTTTTGGCACAACACCTACTCCCCTCTCCATCCCTAAAAAACACAAGTGCAAGGATTTGTTTAAACTTTTTGTTTTCCCCTTCAGACACTAGACAAAAAATATTGGTGTTCAGTTCTCAAAGCCCCCAAAGCGCACATTTCAGCGTCAAGTTTCATGCATGCATTTTTTAGTTGCAATAAACACTTGCATAGATAAATTTTTATTTGCATACATGTTTTCTGTCATAAAAAAGCCACAGCGAGAAATTTCAAGCTTGAAATATGTTACCCAGTTGCCTCCTGAAAGTGCCGATCCGTGTTGATGGCTTTTCTAAACACTTCGACACCAAGAGTTTAAATAACTTTTGACTAAAAAATGAAAATGACCTCGTGACTATTAAATATGACTTTAATGACTTTTAAATGGCTTTTTACTGGGAAGGTACACTGATTGGGTGCTTGCGCTTCAAGAAGAAGACCTCACATACCCACACGTGTGACCTATGACGTAAGCGCTGCAAAATGGCGCATTAAAGTTGAGCTAAGTTTCTCTACATAAGTTAATTAAGGATGAGTTAATTAAATACAGACCGTATCACCCATCGAATTAGTTGAAATATAATTGTTTCTCGTCTACTTTTTTTTACTTAAATTAGATTTATAATTTGTTTAAGTATTTTATTGTATTCATGATATATTTGTGTTTTGTGTACCTGGCAACTTCGATGCATGATAATGCTCCGTGCCTGTCTTTGTGTTAAGTCGCTGTGTAATCACATATGGGTCATTCTCACAAAAACAGTCGTTTTTATGTCCCCAGTATATTTTATGTTTGTTTTACAGCTTACGAAAAAAAAAATTTCATGGAAAGTGTCCTTCAGAATGCAGGCTAACAAAAGAATAAAAATAAAATTATCAATTTTTATTTTTTATTTATTTTAGGTAATTGAAATATACCAATATGTCATTCCCTCCTATGTTAATTTAAAAAAAGAAAAAATTGTTTCTGAAATAAAAATTAAAAAAAATTACAAATTCGTGTTTTTTATTTCAGACTGTTGAAATATAGAATTCAGAAAATCAATTTTAAATTTAATTTCTGATAAAAATATTAACACAGCACTATTTTAAACTTTGTCCCTAGTGTTTCGCGTCATTCCCTCACAACAATGTTCTTATCACTTGCAAGCTTCTTAGAATAAAAATATTTTAATTAAAACTTTAACAGTTAACATCTGTCATCATAGAACAAAATTGCAGTATGTTTCCATCTTCAACTTAAAGAAGCTTTGCTGTGGAATAAATTTGAATGAATCAAACCAGGTAAATTTTTTTACATTTGTCATTCCCTCATGTCGTTTTTTAGAGTAAAATAAAATACAACTTCAGCGAGAAAGTCGATAATTATATGTTGCTTTCTTGTATGAATATATGCGATTGATTTCAGAAATTAATTATGTGATTGATTTCAGAAATTAATTAGCCCTAACTGTTATTTTTAAATTTTATTAAATTTGTCATTCCCTCACTAGTGTATAAAGTGAGGGAATGATGCTGAAGTGAGGGAATGATTCAAGATGAGTATATTACAAAAAAAAATTTTGTTCAATCGCGCCAGCCAATTTTATTTCCCAAACCTGTAAAAACTATTAAATATATAGAATTAAATTATAATAAATATTAGATATACTTAATATGTTATCATTTTCAAACTTGGGGTAGCTGTAACTTAGAGAAAAACATGTATTAAAATAAAATATCATTCCCTCTCTTTTCAAACAGTGAAATTAATTAATTTATTTAAATATTAAGTATAATTTATAGGATATATACTTTCTTTATAATGCCATTACATATTTCTATTAATATAAAAAGTTTCAGAGCTTTTTATTCACTTTACTTTCTTGGGATTTTATGAACTGAAAAATGACAGTTTTCGTGAGAATGACCCATATAGTGAGTGAATTGAAATCTTTGAGATAGAATCTTTGTGAAAGAAGTTAGAATGTGTCACTTAAGAGAAGTGGTGCTTGATGGGCTTCGCTTGAGCGGAATAGAAAGGAAAGAACAGTTGCTAACGTAAACAAAAGCCTCGTTTTAACAACCAATTAGGATCGAGATACTCACTCTACGTCACTTGTAGGTATCCCAATTAAGACAGTTAATTTATCACTTATTGGGTGGAGGTAATCTATCACTAATTCTTCACAAAGTTTGATATCTAGCGAAATCAAAAACCGGCATGATACTAGAGATGCCAACTTACGCCGGACAATGGATAAATATTTTCAAGTGGTAGTCTTTTAATGTATGATTCTTAGTTTCAATTTAAGTGGTTTTTACTCTATATACTACTTTGAAATAATTCAAAGTCTTATGTGATACGCTACTTTGTTGCAATTAGGGTGTGTTGAGCCATATAAGTTGGCGAAATTAACCAAAAATCAGCACATTTTAGTTTGTAGTTCTCTACGGTTTTTTAAAACATTTTTTTCCCTTCGAATCCGGAGCAGTTGGCATCTCTGTGATACTTCAAAAACGAACGTTCTTCTTCAAGGGTTAGACTGACTCTATTTGGCTGTTTTATATAATATATTTCAATAATCAACATAAACGAATGAAATTTTGATAACAGTATATTTGCAAACAATTTAAGAGAAACAAAACAAAATTAGCTTCGATGCTCACGTTTATTTTTTAACACATGAGAAATGACAAAAGATGAGCTAAAATGTTTTCAAGGGCACTTCTAGTACGATAATAGCACGGAAAAAGATTCTATTTGGTGTAATTTTATAACCGTTATTGAACAGCAGACCCGATTTTGGGTTTACGACTACCAATATTTAACTCCACAGCCTTGTAATTTTGACCCTAGTCCAGAAGACAAAGGAGCTCCTGGGTCAAGTTTTGGGAGAAATTCGCATTCGTGAAGGACTTTTTGATGAAACTAACCCGCATTTGTGTTGCATAGCGAGAAAGACCATGAAACCCTCCCAAGGTTAGCCTGGCGGTAGGGGGACTATAAACCATGATCCGTCTACAACTGAGGATATTTTACGTCAGTTTTGTGGTCGGTGCAAGCCGGCAGCAGAATTCGTATCAAGCAGCTATCACTGCGATTCGAACCCGTTTGACCTCATTGGAAGGCGAGCGCTCTATCCCCTGAGCCACCATGACTGTATTTGGTGTAATTGTAAAATTATAGCAACTCCGAAACTTTAGTCGCTAAATACAAGATCAAAAAATAAGAATGTTAGGCTGTAAAAGATGGTAGTTTCGTTGAATTAGTAACCATTTTATTACCTGTTACCAATAAAAACAAATTAACTTTTTGCAAAAACTTAACAAGAAGCTATGCGTTGATAAGAAACTTAAATTACCGATTGCTAAAAAATTTCCCAGCATTAATTTTGATATTTTAAATATCTTAGAAACTATCACTTGTTTTGAGAAGCTTGGTGATTCAATTAATTTTCTTTGTCAAAAATATTAATTTTAAAAATACAAAAACATGATTTCGGGAAGAAAATTTTTCGAAATTCAATTTACTAGGAGGCTCCGCCCCCTGCTCGCTAACGCTCGCCATACCCCGAGAATTGCTACACAATCCTATGTGGTTCACGCCGTGAACCATGGCTCGCTGCGCTCGCTCGCCAATGAACACAATGTTCTAGCACAAAGACATAATATATTATCATTAAAGACATAGTATTTTATCATCAAAGACATAGTATTGTACTTATGTAGAAGAATTCTACCAATGTTCTTATTGGCTTTTAAAAAAGTATATTAGCTATTTAGATTGTACATGGTGAAAAAATCAAAACATTAGCTAAATAAGAAACATATTAGCAAAATAAATTATCAAATATTGCTTCACTAATAGTCTGCATTTTAAAGCGTGAAAATTCAATGCATTCAATACAAACACTTAAACGTTTTTTAGACGTTTAGGTAGCTCCCAGTAGAAAAATATCAATTCAACAGCTGCCTTTTAAAGCATTCTCACTTCAATTAATTAATTCCTAATTGAGTTTAAATTAAATATTGTCATGTTTTCAGTGCATGAATCTGAATTGAACAACCTGATAATGCTCACTCTGGTTATTGTTATCTGGTTGCTCACTACGTGCTCTTGCACGCCGAATCCAATCAATTAAAAATGAAAACTGTTGCCAGCGCGAGAAAAGAAATATTATCGATTTTATTGATACATACATACATATGTACGTATTAGCGTTTTATATAATATAGATTATAAATATAGAATCTTTGTACTCTTAGCTTTCTAAAAATACTTTACTTTTGTACTGTACTTCAATTATTGACAAAGTTATAGCAGTTTCTGTGCACGGTATTAGACTAATGATTTTAAGACTTTAAACGCGTTTTTCTCAAAATCAGATTTTTTTTTAACATTTTACACCACCCTAAACCTGATATCTCTTGTTGTTTTTAATATAATTGTCTACAACTTTTAATGAGTGTTTATGATTTTAGCACTTGTCCTTTGAACTACAGACTAAGAAAAAAAAACATTTTTATGCATGTTTTTTCACGAAGACAAGTACGGAAAGTTTCGAAAATTTGCTTTTTAAACTACATTGAATCCTAACTTAGTAATACATGCACTTGGTTTTAAGATAACAGTTCAAATCATAGTCGAAAGCCTTCCAAAGAAAATTCTCCAAGGATGTTTTGTTTTAGACGATAGAAATTTTTTACAGTGTTTAGCGTACATACAAAAAATGCCTAATTTTTACCTAAAATCGACCATATTAATATTAAAAACACACGAAAATATTAATATTAATATTTTTTGTTAGTTTAAGTTTTTACACGTAATAAAACAATCAAACTATTTCTTCAACATTTAATATTAATATTTAAAAAAAGTGTCATTGTCAATACTAGTTGGATGCTATTTTTTTATTGCTATTAATCTTTACCTTTTTGAAATGTATGTTTTTGCATAATTCCTTAATCGCATACATAAGGACACATTTTTTTACCACGCCTCAAAAGTTTTCCACACAATTTAGATTTATTGTCAAGACCCACATTATTTACTTTTTTTAATAGAATGAAATATTTAGAGAATTATGTATGACCGCCATTTATTCACCCAAAAAAAAAAAGTCTTTCGAAAAATAAGACATTTTACAGCGCTTTGGTTTGAAAAATTGAGCACTTTTGTGAGGTGATAAATACATTTATTTTTGAAAGCTGTTGTTTTCATTGATGAATCAGAAGTGAAAAATTGAAGATCTTCGTGAGTTTGTGTTTTTATTTTTATTTCAAGGGATAATAAATGAAAGAAGGTATAAATCTATTCTGCCCACATGCAGCATAGCATCTTTGTTTACAGGGACACATATAAGATGGCTGAGATCGTTGGGTAACGGCCAGAAATCCAAATACAAGACCAAGATCGATCACTGTTTAAGGACTGCCATGAAGACGCATGCTGGTGTATGACAAACAAGACATTTTGTGTTGAATGTCTTTATTTGGCCCAAGGTAACAACACTGTGTTGAAAAGCAATCAACATTGTATTTATTTTACTGAATGTACGAAGGATTCTTTTTTCAGTTTAGAATCAAGTTCCGTAATTCATTAGTGAATAATGCAACAACTATGCTTATGATCTTCAAGTTCGTTAAATAATTCAATAGTGAATATAAAAAAAAGTAAGCTGTAAAAGTATACAAGACACTATTTTTAAAAAAATTTTCGTCATATTTAAATTTTTATTAACGATTTACTGAAAATGCTTGTGGTAAATGTATCTAACATATAATAAAATACAGAATTCGGGTAAGCATAAACTGTAGGCTCAAAAATACGATATTCAATATGAAACTAAATGAGTACAATTGAAAACAAATTACGAAGCCGATTTTTTATCTTTTTAAAATCATATTTTTGATTCAAACACTTTATAAATTTTACTCATAAATTTTAAATATGCCTCTTGCAATAGCCTTATACCAGATGATACTGAATTCAGTTAATTTTTATTTTGATGAGATGTACAGCTAAATACGTGTTTTGCTTAATCTAATAATGTAAAGTCACCGAGAAAGGCAACAAATAAAAAACATTGGAATTATTTTAGCTTTATTATTTGCATTGGTATTTGTCTTAAAGTTTTCTGTGCGATATGTTTTTAATATTTTAAGTTCAACAGTTTATTGCTAATTAGTGCATTCATAAATGAATGAAACAGCAATTGCAATTACAATCTTAATTGCAATTTTTAAATCTTCATCTTTAATTTAACTTTCTGTTAAATAAATCATTTTGGGAATCAAAAATAATACTTTCTCTTCAAGATATATTAAAAATAGTATTTTAACAAATTTGTGCTTAAATTTTTACTTTCATTAACCAGTTAAACACATGTATTAAATATTTTAGTTTTGTGGGCTATTTTTGAATTATATAAAAAAATTAGCAAAATTTTAATATTGTAGCTAATTTTTTTTAGCTAGTTAAATTTTTGCTTAGTCTGCAATTTTTACTTTTAAAATTAAAACTTGTTTAACATTAAAAATTTAGACAGTTATTAAGTACACAGTTTCTGTATCAATTTTTTTCAAATAATTAAAATATTTAAAATTTTTACACCTATTTCAAGCTAATGCTTAAAATGCAATATATATAACAATCAGTTTAAATTTAAACTCTCATTACTTCCTAAATTTATGGGTGCTAATAATTATCTAGGATGACTCCAAAATTTAGAATAATGCCTATGGTAATTCGAATTTGATAGTGTGAATTTTTTAAAAGTCTGCAATAATTTTTGCTCTCCAAATTTGGTTCGTAATTTAAGTGATAAAATACAGCTACGGTCCTGTAAGTTTTTTTCTAACAAAAATTATATGCTGCGATTTTATTTTTATATTCCATTAGTATTTTTTTACCTTTAAAATGCGTAGAACATTGTTTTCTTATTTTTTTATGACTATCAATTTAGCTTTTATATACAATGTAACTAAAATTTGGGCAATAACTGTTTTGAACTTGCTCTGCTTTAAAAGTTTTGTTTAAATTGATTATTAGCGAAATATTTTAAATATATATATATATATCAAATACTTTATAATTTAATTCAGTTTTATTCTTATTAATAATTTAAATATTTCATTAAATATATTAATTTGAATGAGAGCAAAGTTTATATGTAAATTTAAAACGTTTTAACTCGAATTATGTTTATACATCTCAGTTTATACGCATCACTTGAGTTCTATTTCTAATAAATTAAACATGTATTCATTTAATCAGTTAATTATTGTTTACGCGCTTTAACGAGCTGCCATTGTTTGCAAACGATATTTGTTGAGTTGAAAGAGAACAAGACTCTTCCTTTTCTAACGCACAATCTCAACATCTGTTGATGCCAGTTTTCCGAAAAGAGATTGAATAAGGAATCTCTATTCATCTGGAATTTCTCTTTTCCAACAAAATAACCACCATGTAGAAGACAAAAAAAGTCTTCCCGGAAAACACATCTTTTCTGTTCTGAAGATGGCAACGCTATTGTGCTGAAGCGAGAGACTTCATCAGTTAGAAGGCAAAGCATCGGAACGAGTGACTGTTTATTAAAGAGCGTAGAGGCGGAAAATGGACCATCGGGAAACAAAAGACAAAATTTTTCCCGAATTTCGCATTTCCTCTTACTTTGCCACCTCCGTTTTGGCGAAGAAATACTTTCCCGGAAATATATATTCCATCCTGTGACGTATTGCGACTATTCTAGATTTTGCTGCTCGAACATTTTCCACTGACGTCATTTGATTTTTGCAGACGATTGAATAGTGTGTTTTCTATTCTTCTTGACTTTCAATTCAAGACTCTATTTTCATTTTATACTATTTCTTATTAAACATTTCAATATACTTGCTTATGTATACATACTTGTATTTTTTGTGTTTCAAATTTGATTGTGCATTAAAAAGAGAATTTATTTATTGAAATATAGAACAAAAAAAAATTATATAAGTAGGCTCTTTTCAATTCAATAATACAAACTTGGCTATTTTTTTAAAAAAATATTTCGATTTACATAATTATTGATTGATGACATTGCAAATGTTAAGTTTCAAAACTCGTTACATGCCATCCAAATAAATTTCTGTTAAACTTTCGGTGAAAATAACTCTTGCTACAGATTTAACAGAAAACTCATGTTTTATTTATTTTTTATTTTTCGTTTTTTTTTACAGAAAATGAAGATATCTTGATGTTAAAGTTATTTTCAATTAAAATTTGAAATTTCATTTTTTTAATGGATTACGCTTATTTCAATTTATTTTATACATCGTGAATCGCGAAGTCTTGGATTTGAGTATCAAATGTTCTACACAATTACAAAAAAGGCGGAAAAAATTATTTCATTTCGAAGGAAGTAGCAGTTTTATTTTATTTGAATAAATAATTGGTACATAAAGTTTTTTTTAAAAAAAACTCAAAGTAATGTTCCAACATGAAAAAAATGTAAACTTCAGTAAATTGATGCGTGAAAATAATTTTTAAATGCTTCGCATTTATGTTATGTACTTATTTTCCAAATCATTTTTTATCGAATTTGTAAAGAACAAGTGAGAAATGTTTCATTCTCTAATGTGTCCGTGAATATTTTGAACTGTAATAATACGCCATAAACTGTAATAATTATCTTTGAACTGCAATAATACGTCAGTTTCTCAAAACAGTTTATAATTATCAAATTACGTTTTTTGTTTTACATTTTTCTTTTATAAAACTTAAAACACGATAACACTAGTATATTTTAAACGAGTATTGATTCAAATACCAGAAACTTTTATTACATCCCTCAATTTTGAAAAATACTACCAATTAATGTTTGAAACGTTGGTGATTAATTTTGCTTTGAGAAACGAAAGAAAAAAAATCTTTTTTCATCTGTCACAACATGAAATTTATTACTAGACGCAAACCAACAATGCGTTATTTATTTATTCTTCAATTCAACAAAATGAGAAGAAGGTTTGGTCATTTTTCTAGAAGCACATATTTCATGCCAAAATAAAAGGATTCTGAAGGATTTCCGATAAATATTCCTTTTTATTTTATGGCGTTGATCGGACAAGAAAAATAAGGATGGTCATTTATAAGAGTTTATTGAAAAGCGATGAGTTTTATAGCAATTATCGAATTTCATCTCAGATTTCTGAGATTTCTTTTATCGTTTTCTGTTGCCAAGTACGGAAAAAAATGACCCTAAGATAATATTTTAGATTACCTTTAAGAATCAATTAATAAATTACGATCTTCAAAAGCAACATTTTTCTTCAAGATAGATCTTCCTACAGTTTGAATGGTTTTAATTGTTTTCATTATAAAATATTTTGATCATTTTTGTTGTGATAAAATATTCTTTTAAAAACTCCACCAAAAAAAAACTAAAAAATATTTTTTTAAAATCAGATTGCGTAAGCACTTCTATAGAAATTTCATATTTTATATGTCTAGTAAATTATTATAGATCACGGAAAAAAATTGTAATTTAATGTTTTTTTAAGCATTATACTGAAAATATTGTATTTTTGAAATATTGTATATTTTTACCTTATATAAAGTGAGAACCAAATTATTTCTAACATTATACTTATTGCAATATTATTCTATATAATGGAAATTCTATGATTTGTAATATATCATTACATATTGTATAACCGATAAGGAGAAAATAGTAATATTACACTACAAACAATACTATCAGAGAAAATGAGAATGCTGTGTTTTCTGACATTGCACTGGAAACAATACTACCCAATAAAGAGAGAATACTATGATTTCCGATCTTAGACTTGAGGCAATACTGTCCGATAATGTGATTTCCGGTTTTTCACTACAGACAAAACTACCAGATAAAGTGGAACTTTCATGATTTCTGATATTGCACTTGAGACAGAACTTACTATGATGAAAAATAAAATTTGCAGTATGACGAAAAATAAAATTTGCGTAACTAATCATGATCGTGATAGAAAATGTGCTCAAAACAGCTTTATAACCATTTTTATCAATTAAAAAGTATCATTTTTGTATAAAACTGCTAATTTTAATGAAGAAATTTAAATTTTTCTACATTCATCTATATTTTTTGTTCTAAAACTAATAAAAATACTTCATTCAGTCTTAAACATATCTTTAGATGTAACGAAATGACATAACAATTTGCCAAAATCAACGCTAGTTAAAGGAATTATTTTTTTAAATCTATCATTACCGAATTTTCGCCAATTAAAGAGATAAGTACCGGTAAAACTTCCGCTCCACGAGTCTTCTGAACCGTTTTTGAATGGTTTTCGAACTAACAAGTTAAGATAAAAAATTGATGCCAGTTTGCCCATAAATGAGATTACTGAAATTTTATTTCGTAAGTTTAAATGAATGAAGATTTATTTTAGCTTTTCAAACAAAATTTAATTTGTTGAAAAACAGTAAAAAGCCTCCACTAAAACTAGCAGATGCTACGCACAAAAATCATTGAAAATTTTCCTTTCTAAAAATAATTTACAGTCAAATAAATATGTCTTAGTAAATACACTAAACATATAAAGATAAAGCGAGACAAGAACAAGGGACGTGTAAACTTTAAGGCTCATTACTCAAATTCACTAAAGTCACTTACTTAGTTTTTCCACTAATCATTTCATTTAAGGTATAATTTTCTACCCATTAAAATTGCATCATAAAAATCCAATTATTAAATAAGTAAATCGTATTTTTTGCACACGAATCTAATGAACATTACTATAAATTAATCAGGAAGGAAAAGAAAATTATCTTAAATCTCAGCGTCGAAATTAAAAGTAAGAAAACGAGATATTTAAAAGGCAAGTTCTTGAGTTCGCTGCAAGATTATGTGAAAAACTCGTGAGGGATTATATCTTTTTGCGTGTCAGATAGCGAAATAGCGTTTGAACTGAAGGAAATAATGACACAATGTCGTGACTCAGTAGCTGTTTTTGTTGCAACGGGAAAAAAATAGATATTGAGTAAGTGTTTGATCTTAATTCAGAGAGAAACCGTCAGCAATTCACTGTATTAAAATGCAAAGTTGTTTATTCATAATAATGTGATTTAAATTTTGTCTAAATAATTTATAGGACGCCGTTTTCTAAATTTTTTACGACTATTTTCTTATTTAGAGCCTTCATAAAGAAACTCTGCAACTAAAAAGTGTGTAATAGGGTGGCTCGTTTTACAACTATTTTTTTAAACCAAAAGTGGCCAAATCGCATTGACATTAAAAATATGATCTTTTTTCGAATCCAATAATATCTTCTTAGAAAAGTATTGTCTAGAAATTCAGGTTTTTTGAAGAAAAACATAAAAATTTTAATTAGGTTAAAACGGTAATTTTTTGTAAGGAGTGGGAAATACCACTTGCGTTGAAAACTGTCTTTTTAAACCCAAAATGCATGTTAAATACCCTTAATCGACTAACTGTTCTGCACGCAAAAAGTCGTATTATAACCTGCAGACTTCTCGGCATAGCAAAACCAGTTTTTCCATGTTATTAGATTGGAAAACAATGTATTGGGTTTAAACATTCTCCAAATTTCGCCCATTTGAAAAACCGTCAGTGGCTTAAGAGAACCCAAGGAAGTTAAAATGGAACGCAGTTAAAATGGAACAATTGCAAGCCTTCGGTCTTATTCGCTGTATCTTGGCTGATAGCAAATAGAAAATCAATCATCTTGACGCGAAGAATATCTTCTGGGGGGCGAAGTATGTATTTGTCTGAATAGACTATGTCATATTTATTTCCTTGCTAAATATTTAGATGCGACAGAACCATCAGCATTAAACTACATGTTAAGGGCCCTAATCCTTACAGCCTGATTTGTTCAAACATGCCATCACAATTTTGATCCTCTGCAAAGGGGATGACTCCTCCTCTTTGGTAGCTCAATGACCTGCGCGCGAAGTCCAGCACTTTACGGTAGAAGAGTTTAACGAGGACCGATACCACTCACCCTTGGTCCCTACGTTGGCTGATCAAGGTGGTCACCCACTGACCATAGCCAGTGACGCTTGATTTCTGTGTTCTACTGTGAACGGTGTTTTTATGATCAGTCCACAGCGGGACTGCAGGAGTGTCGTTTAACCAATTCATAAATGTAACTGACTTCATCGGTGATGATTTTAGAAAACTCAAGGAAATTGTTCTAAATATGTAAGACCACAAAACTCAAAAAGAGCTGAGAGCTCTAAACCCTAACATATCAAACAAAGCTTGTTGGTTGACCGATGCAGACAGCATTTTAAGATTGCATCTGGCAACTAAGAATTTAAAAATATATATTCCGTATGCATAAAATGATGTAAAACAGGGTCAATACACCGTGGACGGTAGCTATTGGTGCTTTTAACGTAGTTGAGATCATTTGTTGCTCTAAATATTTACCAAGGAATTATTAGGCCTAGTCCATCCTTATGGTCAGTGAAAGGCGCATTTCCCTTTCCCTCAAAATGCTCTCATCAGGAAGACTGTTTTCCAAATTTATGTTTGCCTAGATGCGCTTCATGAGATTCTTAATTCTCAACAAGACGAGGGGGTATGGTCCCCTCTTACAGATATACAGGCCTTGAAGCGCAATTTCCTACTTGAAATAAGGCTGTTTATTATTGCGTATGCAGAGCTCGAAAAACCACCCGCCAGCCAGTCCTCGGCGGTCTAAAATTCCTCGCGGACAGCGAATTTCTCGAATCCGACGTCCGCGCGGATTGCCATTTTCCCGTTAATGTTGGTGATACATTTTCAATTTTTGTTATCTTACAAGAGTGTTTTGTTATCTAGTTATCTTAGACAAGAAGCCTTAAACGCAATTATGAACATCTACTTAAATGAAAAACCCCTCTCAGAGTTTTGTGCAGAAACCTCTGTAAATCATTAGCTTGATTGTGGAACTGGCAAACGTCGTATTTGATTCATTTAAAAAACGAAGTACCCTCGGAAAAATTGACATTACCGATAACTTGACATTTGTCATTTAAATTATTTCATAAGAGAAATAAATTATTTCATAAAAGAAATAAATTATTTATAAAAGAAACACTAGTTCCCTATTAGCAACCCAGTATTCCTTTTATTACTGTATAATGCAATCCTAGTATTTGTAATCCTAGTAACTACTAATTCATTGTGCAATTTATATAAATGTTAGTAATAAATAAGAGAAAATTATATTTTTATTTATTTAGAAGCGATGGGTTAGTTTCGAAGGAGGACGGGTACATTGTTGGACAAGCCGTCCTCGGGGACGGGTAAAATTTTTGAGTTTTTTCGAGCCCTGTGCCTATGGCAATTGGCCAGAATTGTCCTGTGGCAATTTCATGGGTATGTATCGCACGATCATGGGTGTGTATTACAATTGTTGAATGGTTATTTGTTTTGAATTGTATCAATGTATGTAGAAATCAAATTTCATTAAAATAGGTCCTGTAGTTCTAGAGATAATCGACCAAGTCTGCAAATTAACTTAATTTCTTACACCACTGTATATTAGTTAAATAATTTTATCTATTTTAATATATAGGGGAGAGTTTGATAAAACGGGATAGTCGGACAAAACGGGATACGTCGCCTAGGGACCAGACTATTGCAGCTATATAGTGGACAACGACAGAAACGCGTTATTCGACCGTGATTATATCATTCTCGGTGCACCCCGTCTCGAGATCACTATTTGACAGAAAGTTGTAGGTCTCAGAACTTTTTTATTCTATTTTCTTGCCATTTTCTACATTTACGTGCGTTGTTTTTCATATTGTACTTCCTACATATATGGGAATAAAATTCCGGTGAGTATTAAATTTGATTAGCCATTTATTTACCATTATTTTTATGTGCAGTCTATCTAATTTTCTTTTCACATTTTGACAGCAGCCATGTTTGTTTCAAAAAGTGACGGAGTCGGACAAAACGGGACACTTATGAGTTGGATAAAACGGGATAGAGTTTTTTATGTCCCGTTTTATCCACCTATTTATTTGCTGGATTATTACATTTTAAAATAGCCATATGTAGGCCTAGACTTTTTGAACAGCTTATTTATATTAGCTATATATATTTTTGTAAAATTTAGTCTCTTTATATAGTAATGCAAAATTTGTTTATTAACGTTCGTTATTAAGCACTTTATTTTCGACTCTAGGATTTCACATCTTTCTTTAGAACTAATTGTAATGTATTTCTCTGATGAAGACTTCAGCTTTTTTATAAATAAACTTCGTAATTTTCTGAATAACTCAATTCAATCTACATTCGATTCTAAAAAGAATTCTTCTCTTTGCTTACTGAATAATTTAAATACTTGATTATTAAAGAGTCTTTCAGGGATGTTGCGACATCAATGGAGTGAATTAGAAATAAAATTCAATTAGAAATAGAAGAAAAGGAAAGGATTATTAAACTAGAAAAAAGAACCAAGCGAATTGAAGAAAAGGCTGCTAAGAAATCTCTCTTAAGAGCACAAGGCACATCTCGACAATGAAAATTGCGGAAATAAGCCTTCATGTTTGAAAACTCGCAGTCTTTAAAAACAAATGTAGCATCATATTTTTTTGTGTACTTACTTATAAAAGAACAATCTATATAAAAGTGTTAGAACAGTAAAATCCCATGAATATAATTTATAGAAATTTTTTCTCTGTCAGTTAATTATGCTTTTCACTTAGTTTTATGCAAAAAATTAAACATTGTAAACCCTATCCCGTTTTATCCAACCCAGGTATGCTAAAACGGGATATGTAAGAGTTTGGAAATTAATTTTTTTCTCTATTTCACAGTCATTAAAATTAGTTAAAAATATTTTTTTTATGTGCTTCAATAAATGCTGTAGCTACAAAAAAAATAAAATAGGGTTTTCCTTAACAGATATTCCGTAGTAAATAAAAATAATAATGGTATCCCGTTTTGTCCAACTCTCCCCTGCCATTTAAGGAAAAAAATTATTATTCTAACTAGTCTAGTCTTTTACTGTGGCATTCCTAAATTATTTTTTGCTCAAATATTATTATAATACTGTGAGACCTTTTTGTCTCTTGGTTCGTTTTTAAAGACTACTCACTAAGGATGACCACGGATTATTTCAATTTTAGCTTATTTATTACTAAATTCTTGATTATAGAATTATTTACAAAATGATACATGAATTGGAGAATATAATATTCCGGAGCGCTGCTGCTCCCTTCTCTCTCATACTTTCTCTAGCATAGTTCAACTCAAAACTCAACTCTTCTGCGTTCAAAGCTAATCTCTCCTGCGTTCAAAAACTGATCTGATCTCTAAAAAATCCTCTTTCCCATAAGAAACAGTCCTTTGCTCCACCCCCAAATGTAGGGGACGACACCTGCAGTGTCCTTCCCCCTCTGACCCTCAGGTCAAGGGGTCAATCAAATGCGTGGGAGAGGAATCAGGATCCTGACACCTCCCCCCCGGTTTCATCTAGTTCGACCTTCTTCCCTGGTCGTACAAGTGAAACCTAAAAACAATGCAAGCCCATCCCTGCACCAAAAAAACAATTACACGCACACATTCCCGTGCGCAAAAGAGATTGGCCGCATTATACCTTATTAAACATAAAATTACACTTAGGACACTTGACAAACTAATAAATACAAAATCAAAACATAGCATAAAAGAACCTAATATTTTTACAATCAACACATTAAAATCACTTTTATCAGGCCAAAAATAAAATATCCATGCCAAAATCCATTTATAAAATTCCATCAAAATAAAATCCTTAAAGTCATGTCCAAAATTCCTGCCTAACAAATAATAATAAGTAGCATACAAAATTAACCGTCCAAATTGCCCAAATGTCCACTCTTTTAAGTTCATTGACCTAATCCCCTGGAACATATCTCTTTCTATACCACTTCCTCTTAAGTGACTAGCTAACTGTTTTGCTCTACTTTTTCTTTCGGACCCCCCTTTCTGAAAACCAATCCTTATTTTCACTTGCACCTTACGGGTTTTAATTCTGATATCGGGAATGTTTGAATTCGCAGCTGTGTACAACTCCTTCTTAGGATACTTAACCAATTTTTTTCTCCCCTCAAACCACAGAAGTTTAGATTCCATCGCGCCGTCGCTATCTCCCTTCCTTTTCTCACAGGACAAATCCATCCTCTTCAACGCGTTAATTGGACTTATAACCTTCACTTCCACCCCTCGCTGACCGCAAACCTCTTTGCCTTTAAAATCCTCCTTCACTTCCTCTAACATTCCTTCAAATTCCGAGCCCTGCACTTGCTCCTTTTTAAGTCTTTGGCTATGAGAAAAAGGTGATTCCTTATCTCCACCCCCTACTTTCTCCCCACACTCCGGATTCATTAAAATACATGGTGGATCTTCGCCCCCTCCCCCGTTTGACTCTATCTCCAACACCTCGAGACCCCCCGGAGTGATTCGCACTCCTCTCCCGTCCGAATTCTCGCAAACCAGGTCAGTGTCCTTAGTCTCAATCCCCTTGTTCCCTCCTTGTTCTTTTCCCTCAGAACAGATCGTCTTTTTCTCCCACTCTTCTCCCCACCGTTCATCTCCTGCGTTTTCAAAAGCCTGCTCCTCTAATATTTTAAACTCCCTTGACCTTATCACTGTCGCCTCATTTTCACTTCTGACCACTACTGGGATTTTTTCGCTAGGGTTTATAATTCCTTCCCCTATTTCTATTCCTTCGCTGACCGCCCCCGGGTCCACTGGGGTACTCCGCGCTTCTTCGTCTTCTCCCCTTTCCGTTTCCTTTCCTATAGCTAGAACACTTCTATCGCCCCCCTCCTCTTGACTCTTCCCTCCGCTGTCCCTCAAAAACTGCTCATTTAGTAACCGAAATACTTTTGGGGTAATCAGAGCAGCCGTTTCATTCAACTCCTCTACCACCGCTACTGGGATTTCGACATATGACTTTATCTCTTTTTCTCTCCCCCCTCTCCTTATAGGCACAGTTACCAGCTTTGCTTTCACGGCTGGTCCCACAGCTGGTCTTAGAAAGAGCGTCCCCCCTGATTGTAAATATTTCTCAGGAATGAAGGACTGCTTCACAACACTGATTTCCGCCCCACTATCTATAACACCTGAAAAACAAACATTGTCAATTGCAAAATCTGCCCTTGGCAGATCTACCTCTTCCTTCGTCCCTCCACCCTCCAAATTTAATCCAGCCACTCCCACTGCCATTGGGTTTAAACCTCTCCTTTCTAGTCTATCCATATTTTCTCGACAGATGCTCATCCGATATATTTTCGGACAAGCCCTCTTTAAATGCCCTTCTTCGTTACAATTAAAACATTTTGGGGTCCATCCTCCCCCGTTCCCACTATTTCTTGCTGGTATTTCTGGGACTCCCTTCTTAAATTGTTCCGTTAAATTGTTTTTATTCCTACTTATTGTTTCGGCTTGGAAAATCCTTCTACTTGTCTCGTGACCTCTGTATTCCGGAGTCCGCTTTTCACCCATTTTCCCTCCCCTATTTCGGAATCCTACGTCAAGGTTATGGGGTCTTGCCGCCACTACATTATCTAACTCTTGCCCTAAATCTGACACTCCCAACCATCCATCTGATTCCTTCAAATATATGTGGGATTTCAGCTCCTGAGGTAAACTATCTTTTATCCTATCTGCCACTACCAATTCCTTCAATTGTTCTAATGTCGTGACCCCCCTCGACTCCATATAGATCTCTAAGGAGTCCTTAATTTTAACGCCGAATTGAGTATAAGACTCGTTAATCCTTCTGTAGCAGTTATCAAAATTGTTCTTATGCTGAAGGGGAGTTATTCTAAATTCTTTCAGTGTGATTTCTTTAATTTTTTCAAAACTTTCCAAATCCCCTTCCGCTAGATTTGAGCTCAGCCCCCTTACTTTGCCCCTTAAAGCTACCACCATTATTCTCCCTCTATATTCCTCGGGCACCTTATAGAAATTCAGAAAATACTCCGCATCTTTAAAATAAAAGCCCCATTCCTCCGCCTTTGTCGGAGGTTCCCCTAATGCCTTAGTCAAAGTGTTTAAGTGTCTATGAAAAGTGTTGTCTTGGTTTGTACTATTGTCCTTCTCCGGAAGATCATTCCCCTTATTTGCACCCCTCACCTCTAATTCTTTCATTTTTAACTCATGCTCCCGTTCCTCCTTCCGTTCCCGCTCCTCTTTAATCCCACTCAAAACATCTTTAGTAACTTGCTCATCGTAACCTGAACACTGGCTGATCAACGCCCTTATCTCAATAAGTTTGGCGTTCTCAGGAACCGTTATCCCAAACTCCTCCTTAGCTAGCACTATCAGATCTTCCTTTTTTGCTCTTGCAAGAAAACTCATGCTGACGATATAAATTTAATTCCCTAATCACCAAAAAAAAAAACAATGCTATTTAAAAATAAAATTAAAAAAAATAAACTTAGCAACACTTTCCCCCGTACTCATACACCGACCTTCTATTATGAAATTTAACACCTCATATAGAAACAAAACATGTTCAACACAATTTGTATCATGCACTATTCAACATTACTTCTTAATACACATAAATACAAGTTACTCTTTTCAACTTTCATTGCAAAATAATACAATTTCGTACTCTTTTGGTACACCTAAAATATACACTTTTACTTTCCCCAAAATTAAACTCTTAAATTTAATAGATTCTACAGTCATAATAATTAACCCTTTCATCATTTAAACAAAAGTAAACCCCTTCTTTGACCTTTTTTTTTCCGGTCCAAAATTTTTTTTAACAGACTGCATTATAAATAATAATCACTATTAAATAATAATAAACCAAGAGCCTCGTTTACTCAGCTCGCTATTGACATATAAAAACACTATCTTTAAATAATCCTACACTTCTTTACAAGTTATTAAATCAATACTCTTCTTCTTTCATACATACTCTTAATAAAGCAATAAAAAAATTACACTCTTAACAAATCAACCACTAGGTTACTTTAAAAAAAAAACATCAAATCAATACTTATTATATTTATCAATAATAATCATACTCATTAATCACACAAACAATACTATAGCTAACTGGCCAATCCCTTAAGCTCAAATAAAATAACACATCAGGTTGACTTTAAACCAAAACAAATTAAACTTATCCCCTTAACTAACTACCCTTTTTGTTAAACTTCTACCCAGAAATGTGAGCGTGTAATTTATCCTTTCATGCATGAGATAAAGCTTACCTCCCTTTATTATCTTTTCAATTGTCCTCTTTGTCAGAGAGTCGATGTTGAAACCACACTCTATGGTCACCGGTCACGGGGGGTAGCACTGGCTGCCTATCGCCTCCGGCGATAATAGTCCCGTCGATGTTGTCAGTCCACCGTCACCCTTTCCTTCAGGCAATCTTTTTCACTAGGCATTTCCGTAGGCATCCTTCTATCAAGATTGACTCCATGAGGCAACACTCTTTACTGGGCATTTCTCATAGTGTGCATCGGCGATGATTCTTCTCCTTAGCATAGCAGTCCTCCTTCCATCCTGACAGGCTGCGACATTTGTGAGACCTTTTTGTCTCTTGGTTCGTTTTTAAAGACTACTCACTAAGGATGACCACGGATTATTTCAATTTTAGCTTATTTATTACTAAATTCTTGATTATAGAATTATTTACAAAATGATACATGAATTGGAGAATATAATATTCCGGAGCGCTGCTGCTCCCTTCTCTCTCATACTTTCTCTAGCATAGTTCAACTCAAAACTCAACTCTTCTGCGTTCAAAGCTAATCTCTCCTGCGTTCAAAAACTGATCTGATCTCTAAAAAATCCTCTTTCCCATAAGAAACAGTCCTTTGCTCCACCCCCAAATGTAGGGGACGACACCTGCAGTGTCCTTCCCCCTCTGACCCTCAGGTCAAGGGGTCAATCAAATGCGTGGGAGAGGAATCAGGATCCTGACAAATACATTTTAAATTATAAGTTGTTTTTAATTAAAACGTGTTTTTACTCGTTTGATAACATCCTTTTAGAATATTTTTTAACTATTAAACCCTTTTCAACAAATTAATGTGAAACTAAGTTAATTTAAATTGTCTGGGTAATATAGGAAGAATATCGGGAGAAAAAACTTAAAGAAAAAAAGATTTTGTGGAAATTGAAAAAAAAAATCAGCATTTTACAACAAAGGGTAAATAAAGATTTACACTTATACACAATAAGTTATCATTGTTTCAGGAACAAAGGGAGTGACAAAGGGTTAAAATATAAAAAAATTACTTTCCTAAACTAGCATAATTATGCTTCGTTGGGTATTTACAATTCAGTATTTTGTGTTTTTAGATTTTCTTTACCGTTACCAAGAAATTAATGGTTTAATTGAATTAACCAAATTTTATAAGGCAGGGAATTGTTATCTGAATTAAAACACCAAATTTGTCTACTTTCGCCGTAACAAGAACAAAAAAAAAGGAAGAAAGAAAAATAGCTCTTAAGATAATTACATTTAAGATAAGGGATCAAACAAAATATCAGACTTAAACATTAGCGTCGCTGTAATTACCGGCGGTTTTTCTTTTTAAATACGCGTGCATAGCATTTGTTAGGCTTAAGAAAGCATGCGTTTTAATTAAGAGATGAAAGGGTTCTGCTAATAGACAACGCTTTACTTTTAATCCATACCACAGATGCTTATAATCTTAAAATTTTGTGTGAAAAAAAAGTGTGAGAAAAAAAACGTTAATTACTTTGCATCTTTAACATAAAATTTAGCTGTAAGCAAAGATATAAAATAAGGATAAAGTGTGCATTACAATTTTATTTTATTTTATAACCGTCGTTGAACAGCTGATCCAATTTTGAGTTTACGATTACCAATATTTAACTCCTTAGCCTTGTAATTTTGAACTTGATCCCGAAGACAAAGACAACTCCTGCATCAAGTATTAATGAAAAATTTGTTTTAGTGGTGGGCTTTTTGATGGAACTAACCAGTATTTGCTTCACATGGTGCGGAAAAACGCGAAAACAACCGAAGGTTAGCCCTACCGCAATGGGATTCTAATCCATGATCCGTCTACCACTGAGAGTATTTTATCGTCAGTACTGTGGTAGGTGCAATCCACTGGGAACCGTCGCTGGGATTCGAACCCGAGTCACCTCATTGGGAGGTGAGTGCTCTATCTCCTGAGCCACCACGGCTCTTGTGCATTACAATTAGATTTTTCAAAGCTAATTGCAATGTTTAAGTTGTGAGGCGATAATGTTTAAGTAATTAGGAGAGCACAGTTCGAATCACTGCGATGACTGAACGAATCACATTTTGCTTCCGGCTCGCATCGACCAGAGTGCTGACATAAAATATTAACGGCATACGAATCGTGGATTAGATTCCCTTTGCCTTTGAAGAGTTTCGAGGTCTTACTCTCCGTGCGGAGCATACATGAGTAAATGCCATCCAAATTTCCTCCAGAAATGCTGTGTCTTGATCCAGGAGTTCCTTTATCTTCTGAGTTGGATTTTAAATTACAAGGTTATGGAGGTGAATATAGATATAGCCGTAAACTCAAATATGAATATTTTGTTTAACGCTCGTTATAAATAAAATGCTTAAACTTTTTACAACAAATATGGACTCAATTTCAAACAATAGCGCTGCCCAAGAATATGAGATAACGACTTTTAAAAAGTATTAACTATTTATTAAATTCAGATAAGCTATATACACTGGTTATCATAAATTAAGGAAAAATCACAAAAATAGCGATAACTCTTTCAAAAGTAAGCCAAACCGTGCAAAATTTGCATATGTTGTCCACTAAGAGTAGCTGAGTAAAATTGCAATATGCAAATTAGTGGCGCTGCACTCGGCTTACGTCATCTGCCTGGAGCATAAAAGTCCAAGTTTGAGAGAAAGCACACAAATTTTACTGTGATTGCGACATTGAAAATCTGAGATAGCCAATTCGTAATAATGACCTCTAGGCATCATTTGCCTGAAGAACTACGATGGAGAGCCATCGGGAGACTAGAGGCAGGGCAGAGTCAATCAGAAGTGGCCAGATGGCTAAATGTGAGTCCATCTGTGGTTCATAGACTTTGGAGGCAATTTCAAACCACAGATTCGGCATCTAGGAGGTTCAGTCAAGGACGGCCAACTGTTACGACCAGTGCCGATGACCGATATTTGACATTAAGTGCACGCAGGAATAGAACCGCTACTCCGACACATCTTAGATCCTCTCTTGCTGCAGCCACCGGAAGGTTGGTGTCAACGTCAACTGTGCGCAGAAGGCTCCACGAAGGTGGTCTGTATGCGAGACGACCAGCCATTTGCGTGCCGCTCACATCACGCCATAGGAGAGACCGTTTGCAGTGGGCCCGACAACATGTCCACTGGACGTCAGATCAATGGAGGCCTGTTCTCTTTACGGATGAGTCCAGGTTTAGTCTAGAAAGTGACAGTAGACGTTATTTGATATGGAGAGAACCTGGGACCCGTTATCATCCATCAAACATCCGTGAAAGAGATGCATACGGAAGAGGCAGTGTCTGTGTTTGGGGAGGCATATCCTTAAGAGGGCGCACATACCTCCATGTCTTTCCAAGGGGAACCGTGAATGGTCAGGTTTATCGAGACAACATCCTTGATGCTTATGTGCGCCCATATGCCGGGGCAATTGGTGATTGATTCCTGTTACAGGACGATAATGCAAGACCACACAGAGCTCGCATTGTTGATGATTATCTTCAACAGGAAACAATTACTCGCATGGAGTGGCCAGCTCGATCCCCGGACTTGAATCCTATCGAGCACGTTTGGGATGCTCTAGGGAGGCGTGTATCTGCCATCAATCCGCCCCCTCAGACCCTTGCCACGCTTGCAACTGCTTTACAAGAGCAATGGCTCTCACTTCCTATTGAACTGATAGACCGCATAATTGAAAGCATCACACATCGCTGTTTGTGCTGTATTGCTTCTAGAGGCAATCATATTCCATATTAAAGGTACTTTTTCTATTGCAAACCGATACTTCCAATTTGTTTATTTTATACATGTGCTAATTTCTATACTACTATTAATGTCTGATAATTTCTTTTTATGTTGTTTAATACCTTACTATGTGTTGTATATTGTGGGTAAGTTTCATAAAATTCCATGTGTAATTTCTTGAGTTATCGCGATTTTTGTGAATTTTCCTTAATTTATGATAACCAGTGTATAATTTGAATTTCACCGGAATACAGCGCCACCATTTTTACCATCAGATCTTATCGAATTCAGATACTGTTCTGAAATTCTTTCAGAATAGAAATTCGGGATTATATTCCTAGTATGAAAAATGTCATATTTTATTATAGTCTTGCGAGAATATTCTTAATATTATCCATTTTATTTCAGACATATGTGGTCTTCTTTTGACTTAGTTTAAGGAAAATATTTTTTATGATAGTATTTTTAACTCTGATCAGTGGTCATTATTCGCAGTTTCAGAATTCTTTATCTCATAATCTCATTTATTTCATATTTAAATCCCAATTTCGTAAGAATATTTCTAAATTTAGTTATTCAATTAAATCCAAAAATGTCATTTTTTTTATATCAGTTGCGTGATAATATTCTCATTATTTATTATTCATTTTGTCTAAATTTGTAATCTTTAATATCAATTTTAAGAACGTGTTCTTAATTCATTTTATAAGTTGAAATATTTTTCTTGATTTTGAATAGTGGTGTAGTCAGCTTTCCGATTTTATAAAAAAAAAGAAGAAAAAGGTCAGGTTAGAGAGGTAGTTAATAGCAAAGTGGTTAAAAATCGTTTTTTATCCATTGGCAAAATGGGTGTTGTTTCGGGTTTGATGGCGTGCTCACCTTATTTGGACGTCATCACACTTTTCATTTGTGTTCAAGAGTAATAATAAACAGTGTGCATGCCTCATCATTGCATGCGTTGCTATGACGACTGCTGCTGTTTGATAATTTGTTGAGAATTCTTTTTTTCCCATTGCTCTAGAGAGGTTAAAAATGTGTTCTAAATTGTTCTCTTTTTAGTTCATTTCGTCGCATGATTGTAAGACATTGGGATTGTAAGACATTGTAAAGTTATTTCCAAAACTTTGAACTTCATTAGAATACAAATGTATCAATAGACTGATTTAGACAAAATATTGTATCAATTTTATCTCCTAAATGTCATTTTTAAAATTATTTTATTTCAGTTTAACTTAGTGAAATTAATTTAGTTAAATAAAAACATTATTTTTCTTTATTCAGTCAATAGTGAAAAATGTAAAAGCAATTTACGGTTAAAAATCTTCGTTTTTATTAGAAGTGTTGTCGGAAAAATCTAGAACTTCTTTAAGTATAATTATTTTCGAAAATTTGTCGGAAAATATTAAATGATTAAACGCTTCCCTAATGAATTTTTAATTATAAATCCCTGCAGAATGGTAAGTAGTTTGTTTTGATTATAATTTAAATATAAAATAGCGCAGCGTATTTTGCAATACAATCTAAATAAATTTCGAGAACATACATTGATATGCTTAAGGTAAAAGCCGGTATAGTCAGAACTTTTAAGTATTTGAAGTTCTGAAGAAAGAGAGAAACTTTTATTTTCAACTCTATTAACTTATTTAATTTAAGCAATTTATACACTTTCACTCATTATTTCTAAGTAATTGGCACTTTCATTAATTAATTTACAGCAATTGATCGATAAATTAAATCTTAATCTCACGTTATAAATATAAATTTTGAATATAAGTTTACGATTAATTACTATTTAATTTACTTCCTATTATTTAATGCAAAGACATGCAAATTACAATTCAATAAAAAAATAATAATTTCATTTTTTTTTACCATTTTGAATTTACATTAAGAATTTACATTAAATGGTGGATTATTTAAATCCACCATTTAATGTAAATTCTTACCACTAATTCAAGAAAGAGACTGTTCTAACCAGTGATCGAAAGTAGTGCGCTACAAGTAGCGAAACTACTGTAATCGCTACTATTTTCCGTAGTTTGTAGTGTATTGCGCTACTTTATGAAGGAAGAAGTGTAGTGAGTAGTGCGATTCAAAAGAAGAAGAAACAAAAAACAGTAGTTTGTAGCGATTTCTGGCAACTACTTTTAACGTTAGTTAATCAAAGACACAAAGTTCAAACTAAAATAATATTCGAATCTGATTGGTGCAAATCCTTCGATGACCCGTCAACGTACGCAATGAGAATGCTTCTGTGGCCGAGCATTAATAAGATCTACGTCAGATGATGAATTGTAAAGTATACACATTTTTGCAATAAATTTAAAGAATATAATCTTGCAGGTCAAAATTTGAACAAAATCGGTCAAATTGTTCCTGAAATATCGAATTTTAAATATCTGAATTTTTTTAAAATGACTATGAAGTACATTTTTGTGTCTGATTTGGTACCTTAAAATATCGTCTGAATTAAATAATTAGCATATTTGCGTTCACCTCCTCAAGCCATTAAGATTGAGTCATAGAACGCGAAGATCCGATCATTAGATCAAAAGTTACTCAGGGTGGTCCGTTTTTTTTTATCTATTGCACTGTACTTTATTTTAGGAGGATACAGAAAAGTATTGATCACTTAAATCATAAATATTTGATAATTTTCTAGCATTTCTTAAGTCACTGTCGAGAAAAGCATAGAGTTTGAAAGTTAAAAGAACAAATTCGAAAAAAGAGCATTAGAATTAAGAACTGTATAATGTAAACATGAATTAAAACTTCTTAATATCTCTTCATATTTAACCAAGCCAATTTTTTTTATTCAAAACCATTTTGAATATTGGGGAAAATTAAGTTCTCCAGTTAAGTTTGTCTTCTGAAAGTAGTGACTACGTTTGGAAAGTAGTTTGTAGTTACTATATTTAAAAAAAGTAGTTGCAGTTGTAGTGAACAACAGGGAAAATGTAGTTTTTCCGACCACTCGTTCCAGTTTTAACTAAAATCTGCTGCAAACAAAAATAAATAAATAAAGGTCAACTCTTAAATAATTGAATGATTAAGGAGAAAGGTGAAGATTGTTTTAAAAGTGGTGACTTCGGTCCAATAGAGAGATATCTGGTTCATCCCCTTAGTTTAGTTTAAACGCTAATTTCAACATACTGAAGGCAAAGAAATAAAATTGAGGTGAAACTTAATTATCACTATCTAAGCAAATTGGGTCAAATAATATCAAAATTTAAGTTTTATCATAAGTTTTTAATAATTATTTTATGCTTAATTCTTTGTTTAATTAAACTTTATTACACTTGATTTATTCCTCAAAAAATATATAAATACAAGTTAAAGTTATTTTATAATAAACCTTCCCATATGTTGGCTAAAATAAACAATCACTTTGTAGGTTAACAATTATATATGTTACCGAGAACGACCGAAGGAATGTCGACTTTCACCGGTGAATGTCAACAGTCACATAGTCGCTTTGGTGAATGTTCGACATATTTGTTATATCCGATTTGGTATTAGTTTATTCGTTGATATTAGTATATTTATTCGATATTTTACTACCTGCTGAGGATAAATTAGGAGACGCATCAGTGTTTGGAGTACCAATGGAGCACTTGACTTTTAAAAAAAATATTGATGTAGGGCATATCGGGCAGTGGCACTGAACCCTAAAAAACATTGATGTAGGGAATACCGGACAAATATATACCAAACAGTGGCACTTAACTACACCTATTTCGGACATTTACCAAAGCGACTATGTGATTGTCATTCACCGCTGGAAGTCAACAACCACCAATTTCGGTCACAGTAACATACACGTAGTTTGTTATTTAATTCTCAAAACTTGCAAAGATCTTCTTCATTAAGCGGAATTGTAAATTCTGCAAATGACGAGAATTAAGTTTTGCCTTTTAAATTTTTTAAAATTTCTTATTCGAGTCATTTTCATAGTTTTCAACCGAAAATAAAGAAAAAATGTTTGTAATACTTTCAGGAATTAATTCAATAATAATTTTCTTCCAGCCTGTTAGGAATTATTATAGAACAAGGGTGAAAAAAGACACTTATTAAACAACCATTTAACATTGGTGCCAAGTAATCTTTACGACCTTCAAAACCAGGCCAAAACTTGAACTAAATATTTATTCAACTATGAAACAGAGCAGCCAACGACTAGACAAAATCAATCGTACCACTTTCACCTAAGAGTCGAGCATTATTGATCCGAATTTCTTTCTCAAGAATCCCACAAAGAGATGTAAAATAAGAAATAAAACTGTAGCTTCCAGCCGTTTAAAAGTTGAAATAATCGATAAACAAAAGTTAGACAAAAGAGCGTACCAAAAAAAAAATAAAAAATGGCCCCGTTTTACCACACATATATTTCAGCCAAACGTCATAACTTTTTATGACAACTGAAAGTGAGTGAGAATTTTTAATGCTAAGAAAGATGAAGCATTTTGATAAACATTGCCATTCATTCAACTTATTGTGACGGGATGCTTTTTACTCTCGTTCGTTCTTTCTGCGTCAGGAAAAAAAAAACATCTAAACTTGTCTCCTACTTCCATCGTTGTTATTGTTCCATACGAATGGATTTGGGAGAAATGTTGGTAGGGGTAACTTTCTTTTTTATTGTAAGAATGAAGGCATTGTTATTTTAGATCCAGGATAAGAAAAACCGGATTTTTCATTCCCCAGTCATTTAACTTTTGCTGCCAATTTATAAAAGTATCGTTCCTTAATATAAAAGAGGCGAACGCATGTGGAAGATATAAATAAATCCTTCAATGTTATCACTTTTTCTTTCACATGCTCGCCTGTCATGAAGTATAATTAACAGCAGGTGATTTGGATGAAACTCAAGAATATTTTTGTTCTTTTTATTCTTTTGTTTGGAATTGATTGAATGAAAATAAAAAAGAACTTGGTCTAGTTTATTAGATTTAAGATTCATTGCAAAACCTCTGCTCTCTTAAGGCCTGGTTTCTTAGGACAGGACGCCGTCAGCTGGAAATCAGCGCTAACCTTTGATTGGTCCATTTATGAGTTTGATAGTATACGTCATCGAACGCTCATCTTGAACTACAATTGCCGTCCAACTCAACTGCAGTTGGATTACAACGTGACGTTAACCACAGAAGCAATGGCGGACAACATCCAACAGCACATTGAAATCAGCCAAGATTTTGATTTTGACATTAAACATAGCTTCTTCATTAAACATAGCACTCTTCATTTAGCTCAGCTATAATGTGTTTTGTCTTGGACAAAGTCATTATTTGCTCTCTAAAACACTGGTCGACAATAACAAAATCAATATAAATTCAAAATAAATATTTGTTTAAGTTATAAACGCATGCGCAATGAGAGATAATGTCTGCGTTGGACCAACTGCTCACGCTGAGCTAACAAAAAAGTATTTTTTTGGCGTCAGCTCTACGTCAACTTTCCGCTGACGCCCAGATAAGGCGCTAGTCCTAAGAAACCAGGCCTTGAGTTAACAAACCAGTATTTTGTTGGTGTCAGCGGGACGTTGACGTCACGCTGACGCCCAGATAAAGCGCTTGTCCTAAGAAACCAGACCTTTAGATATTTTAAAGTGTTTGAAAACTATAATATCCTTTAACATGTGCTACAATCTTAGTATGGTGCTAAGTTGAACCATGTTATTGTACGCCTCAAATTTACGCGAATCAACAAACACAGACCCTGGCCAAATTATTAGACGCACTGTAATATTATTGTAGCCCGAATTTTTTAATATGCAATTAAATATTTTTAAAAATCTACTTCTTATTTTAAGTTGTAATTCAATACTTTTGTTTTGTGCAACTTGGTAAAAATCTGACAGTAATATTTAATGTTCCTTCAAACGTAAAAGAATTGTACCTAAAATTTTGCTAAAGTTGCAGCCTGCCATTTGATTTATGTTTTTAATTGTGGCTCCCGGCCTCATGCAAGTTGAAAACCCCTGCTATACATCTTCATTGCTTCTACGCGACTGAAACCGGTTTACACTTGTTTATGTTCCAATGTGCTTACGTAAAATATCCTCAATCGTAGACGGATCATGGGTTAGAATCCCCCTGCCGTCAAGCTTTTCGTGGTTTTCCTCTCCATGTAACGCAAATGCGGGTTAAGTCCATCAAGAAATCTTTCACGAAGACAAATTTCTCCCAATACATGAGTCACGATTTCTCTTGTCTTCTGGATTGGGCTTAAAACTACAAGTCTGCCGAGTTGAGCATTGCTATTCGTAAATTCAAACTTAGGTCAGTTGCTCAATGACGGCTATGAAATAAAATAAAATATTAAGATGCTACTGAAAAGTGCAATCACATTAGACTATGATTTTTTTTTTGTTATCTTATACATTGCAGTACTGCTTTTGGTTACAAGAGCAACGAAATTACAAGAAAAATACTAAATTTGGGACAGTTAAAAAGTAATTGTTAATAAAATAGCAATATAATTTATTGCGGAAATATTAAACTAAATCTTCACCTCTTTATATGCAGTCATTGGTCTTAAATCAAACGGTTATATGAGATGTCTAATCAGCTTAGGTTAAAGATTTTTAATGTTTGAAAACAATAACGCACTATACAAACACACAAAAATAATGATGTTATCAACAGTACCATAATCTTTTATAACCGTCGTTGATCAGCAGACCCAATTTTTGGGTTTAAGACAACAAATGCTCAACTCCGTAGCCTTGTAATTTTAACCCAATATAAAAGACAAGCTAACTCCTGGATCAAGTTTTGAGAGAAATTTGCCTTCGTGGTGAGACTTTTGATGGAACTAGCCAGCATTTGCGTTACATGGTAATGAAAACCGCGAAAACCTCCCACGGTTAGCCAGACGAAAGGGGACTCCAATCACTAATCCGTCTACAGCTGAGGATATTTTGCGTCAGCACTGTGGTCGGTGCGGAATTCGAATCCCAGCCATTACCGGGATTGAACCCGGGTCATCTCGTTGGAAGGCGAACACTCTATCCCCTGAGCCACCGTGCCATAATCTTTTGCCTAATCGCTGTTAGAACACTCCCTCGTTAGTGCGTGGGTAAGAAATACCTCTACATGGCATAACACCACGTGATGCAACAGCGCCGCCTTTGGACCGATCCGTGCATTACACTCCCATATTTATTTATTTCTAAACAAATTTTTTCAAAATTTTATTTATCGAAAACAAATTCCTACAAATCGCTTTTATTCAAAATATTTTACTTTTTAGTTGCTTGCCAACAAACTATATTAATTGAGCATTATTAAAAGCTGCACTGAATGTATAAATAACTCAAATAAATGATAAAAAAATTAGGAAAATTTTTGAATTTCGCTGAAGTCTTAGTTAAAAACTACCTTAAAAAGACCGGATGACACTGCATATTAAAATATTCTATTATGAGCAGTAAAAATGTTAAATTTGCTTAAAGTACACAAAATAACTCGTCATTCATTAATTTAATGGTTTGTTAAAGAAAAGAATTGAAAATACGTAATTTTTAAACATATCGTGTATCCAGTTTTATAGTGTTTCCAGTACCTTCGTTATCAATTATAAAATTTTACGACGGCCCATAAAAGATGAAGATGTAATTTAAAGTAATGTGTGTAAAGAAAATTCAAAACAAAATCAATTAAAATCAACCGTAATTGCTTTATTTGCATGAATATAAAGGCAGGTTTGAAATAAAGATGAGTATTCTGCATTTTCCTTTTGATGTTAGAGATACATTTAAATTTCAAAAAAAAAACTTTTTTTTTCTCTCTATAAACTAAGCTTGAAAAAATATTATATTGAATTTAATTACAAGTTCTTTTGTACTATGCACCTAAATAATTTTTCTTTACATTCATAAAATTGCTTTCATGCAGCTGAGCTGTAAGCATTTAATTGCAAACTTTTTCTTAAATATATTTCAAAAAATATTAAAAAGCACACTTTTCAAGTTTTAAATAATTATTTTATTTTAATTAATTATTTTTGGTTGCGTTAGATGAAAGAAACTTTTTTAAGTTTGTATAATTAATCACAACATATAAATATCTACGTACTAATTAGTAAAACATCGTGAAATATCAAAATTTTTCTAAAAATCACGGTAACGATATTTTAGAGCTATATTTTATCGATATATCGTGAATTAATTACAAAGTAATAGCTTTCATACAACTGAGCTGTAAGCATTTGATTACAAACTTTTTCTTAAAAATGTATTTTCAAATATAAAAAAGCAGGCTTTTTAAATTTTAATTAATTATTTTGGGTGAGTTAAATGAAATAAACTTTTTAAAAGTTCATATACTTAATCACAACAGATGAATATCTACGTACTAATTATTAGAAATAAGCAAAATATCGTAAAATATCAAATGTTTTTAAAAAATTACGATAACGATATTTTAGAGTGATATTTTATTGATGTATCGTAAATACTTAATATTAAGACAAATACCAAGATAATTTTCATCACAATATCGGCAACGATAATATCATGATCATTATCATCAGCCATATCTTATTGAAGGTAATTATTTTCAACAGCACTTATTAAATAAGATAATACTTCAACAATTATTGACAATTTGAGTGTTTGGTAATGAGTAATGTCGTTGCAAAACTATTAACGATCGTTGCTGCTAATCTGTTTATGCAAATTACGAAATTACGATTTTCAACAGCACTTATTAAATGAGATAATACTTCAACAATTATTGACAATTTGAGTGTTTGGTAATGAGTAATATCGTTGCAAAACTATTAACAATCGTTGCTGCTAATCTGTTTATGCAAATTACGAATTCAAAAATTTGTTGTTATATTTCTTTTCAATTTTTCATTACTCTTTGAAGAGTCTGATAAATAAAATTGCTTGTAAAAAAATAATAAATATTAGTTCCTGAAACGAGTAACTTAAATATTATTCAATGCTACTTCTACTAGTTAAAATGAAAAAGATCGTGATATATCGACAGAAAGTGTCGATATGTTACAATACCTTGATGTATCACCAGATATTGATGATTCGCGCTTAATCGTATCGTGAAAATTTTTCTTGATTTAGTGGTGTTCCGATGTCGTTTAGAGTTAATTACAACCATTAAAACTTTTTTCGTATCAAAAATTTTTTAATTAAAAGAAAACAAGTTCGTGGCTGGGTGGCGCAGTTGGTTTGTCGTCGGCCGTCTGTGGGTTCGATCCCCGGCCTAAACGCAGGATTTTCGGGATGCAGAAAATCCTCCGTGGCCATGTAGTATGATTATGCGGCATGTAAAAGATCCCTGGAGTTCCTTATTGGCTCTTGGCATTTCCGGCAAAATTAAATGCCTAGTGCACTTTACCATCCAAAGAGAGTCTCGGTGCTGCCATCTAGTGTGGCAAAAACTAGACATCCAAATTAACACGGCCAACGGTATCTGACCCATTGTGGTGGTCCTGAAAGAGTGGATACCACTTCTGGAGAACGCACTGGGTCTGCTCATAGGAAATAAAAAAAGAAAAAAGTTACACGTGGAAGTAGTTGAATAAAGTTAAAAAATCACAGTTCCTTTAGATAGTCTTCAACGATATTGTACTTCAAGGAATATTCGTAACGATATTATACTTCAAAGTACAATTTATATTCGTTTGCTGAAAATTTTGTATTTGTAGTCGAACGGCCATTCCTAAATGTTAGACAGTGCAGCTAATTTAGTTTTTGCGTAAGCTGCTGCCTTTTATGTTTGGTAAACTGTTGGTAATCATTTAAGTAAATATTTTTGGACAATAGAATGAGGACACCAAGAACTTTTAAGATTCCCTAAGGGGTTAAGCACCCTGTTCGCCGACCTTCATTGTATCTTTGAGTTTTTTCTCTTCTGAGTTACATTTTTGTAAGTAAAAATCGCATTTCATTTCGTTATTTAAAGCTTGGATCTGAGGATAATGAAATTTGTGCAAAACAAGCACCAGTTGAAAAGTATATAAATTTAGAGAAATCATTTTGTTGATTTCAACCCAACTTATTAATGAATGCAAGTAACATTTATAGTATTTGCGAGAGTGACATATTGACAGCGACAGCAGAGGTGTAATAGCGACAGTTGATAGTCGCGAACAAATTCGCAAGATTTCCAGCAGACTTCTGCTCTCAAACTAATAAGCTTTACAGTAAATTGAAACAAACAGCCGGGAGCAAAATATTTTCTCTCAGCTCTAAGACCTTACTGTGAAAAATCGGTGTTTTTTAATTGATTGTTAAATTAATTTTTGCAATGACTCATCCACCTGCGAAGCAATAAACTCTTCCTTGCTTTGTTGTCACCGATAATCTCTCTCAAAAAGCTCGATTAGTAAGAGTCATGAATTAAATTAGGAGACTACAATAGTTGGCAACGGAGTCGACAAATTTGTTTTTATGGTTATTTATATTTAGATCGTCATAATTATGTGCGGTTCCGGAAAAAAAAGATGCTTTGTCTTCTTCACTTTGAAGGCATGCGTTGCGTCACTTTCCATCTGGATGTCGGCCAGCAATAAGTCATGACGATACAGACCAAGAATGTAAACACAATTTTTGCTCCGGTAACACGTGGAAAATGCTTAACCAAAGGCCATACTCAAGGCTTTAAGTTGTAGAAAAGGTTACAAGCTTATGGATAGAGAAACGGATAGTGTCAATTTTGCGATATGAATAATCAATTAATTAGAGATAGGTTATCATAAGAGTTAATAAAGGGTGTCCCAAAATTAACGCAAGGTTGAAATTAAATAGAAAACAGAGTTCAATACTTTAGATTGGTATTTTTTCATTGAATCATAAAGTACATAGAATAGGGTTTATGGAATAAAACACCAGGCAAATGGCCTTTAGGGCTTTGCTGGCACATTCGCACTCTTTTGTCGAAATTTTTCATGACCTTTCTGCATAATTGTGACTGAATTTCGTTGATGCAGCTTTTAATTTTATCTTGTAATGCACGGGTGATTGTGGGCTTGTTGACCAAGACCTTTGACTTGGCTGTATGGCATGTGGCACTGTCTTGGACCCTGTCTGCGGTCATTACACCGGCGTTAGGGCGAAAACCCATGCGGGGGCCGCAGCACGGAGTAAGAATTTCTTGGACCCTCCATTTTTATTAACCCTAAACTCTCAGCTGTCAAATTGTTCTTTTTTCAGGGTTGCCAACAATTTACTGCTAAAATAGCGGCAAATTCAAGTCTTGCGTTAATTTTGAAATATCCTTTACTAAGTAACATGTTGTAGCTACTTTACATTTAGTATCAAGTTCAAATATCTGTTCTAAAGTTACAGACCATCGGGGTTTTTTTTTTTTTAATTAGGTGTTTTTAGTTCGTTTTCATTGGTGAGTTCATTCCTTGAAAAGTGAGATAGGAATAACTAATGGAATATTTCATAAATGCTTGTTTTTTTTTCATGATTCGTTCGATACATTTTCTTTAGAAACTTTAAATTTTACTTTTAAAAAATGCCATTTCTATTTAATTAGCATTTTACTTGAAATAATTTCGTAAAAGTAGCCGTAAGATAAAGATTTCATAGCTGAAGGAACTTTCGTGATCGATATGCCGGAGTTCGATAACGAGCAATTAAGTCAACTTTTGCAGGAAAATTCCCGGCAAATAAAAGAGAGAACTAGTCGGAAAAATAAAAATGTTTACACATCATAACTCGTAATTTTTTTTTTAAATGACGAAAACTTAGCTGCCAACCGAATTTCTTGTACGTTATTTTTCATCAGATCATCTATTTGGCTAAGTTTTCTTTGTTTACGGTGTCCACTTTACAATCATTTACCTAAAATGCAGTTTCCTATTAGATGGAGACAGTGCTCTAACGCAGCTGTTCCCAATTTCTTTTAGTTTTTTTTTTACGTTTCCGGCGCCCTTAACAATCAACATTCTTTCAGCGTAATCTCAACTTTATAAATAAAGTTTAAAGTAATTGTGAACGTTATAACTTACAAAAGACTATACTTTTTTAGCCGCGATGGCTCAGGTGAAACGGGTTCAAATCCCATTGATCGCTGGTAGACACGAATACCGCATCCGGCTTGCACCGACCACAGTGCTGACGTGAAATAGCCTCAGTTTTTGACGGGTCATGGGTTACAGTCGTTTTGTAGTCAGGCTAACCGTGGGAGGCTCTCGTGGTCCTCTCCATGTAACGCAAATGCGGTTTAGTTCCATCACAAAGTCCACTACGAAGGCAAATTTCTCAGAATACTTGATCCAGGAGTTTCTTTATCTTCTGCATTGGGTTCAAAATTTCAAGGCTACGGAGTTGAACCTTAGTAGCCATTAACCCGAAAATTGGGTCGGCTGTTCAGCGACGGTTATAAAATAAAATAGAATGATCTAATGCATCGGTTCCCTGTTTTTTCGGGGGCCTCCCTGGCCGAGCGGTATCGCCGGTCCAAACGCTCTGTTAAGCGTGGAGGTAGCAGGTTCGAATCCCGCCGTAACCCTGGATGTATTCTTTGTGATGTCTTTCTCTGAATTGTTCTATCTGTATTTTCTACTTGACAATGACTTATAAGCCTAGATTGAGCACACAAGTCAGCAAATGTATGTAATTTCAATAAAACCAAACCCGTTTTTTCGTCTACTGGACTTTTGTACTTTTATTATTAAATTTTACAGATAACTAGAAATTTGTCAACCTAAGTAATTGACCTTCTTTCGGAAAAACCCCAACTTTATAAAAACAAAAGTTTAAGGTAATTGTGAACGTTATAACCTACGAAGGCTATACTTAAAATGTTTTATTAGAGGAGTGAAGATATAAATAATCATAATTCATTATTAATAATCATAAATTATATTTTATGTTCGACACTTAAATTTGCAGTCCTTGTGCTACAGTCTAGTCTAGCTATGAATTTGTTTCTGGTGTATATGTTACCGTCTATGACAGAAATCAAGAGAGTGTCGACTTTCAGCTGTGAATGTCAACAATCACATAGTCGCTTTGGTGAATGTCAGAAATATTTGTTACATTCGGTTTGATATTAATTTATTCGTTGAAATTTTTTATATTTATTCGATATTTTAATATCTGCTGAGCCGACCGGCTTGTGTAGGGGGCAGGGTATTGTCCTTGCATCAGAAAGGTCCTGGGTTCGAATCCTGGGCAAGGCATGGATGTTTCTTTCTCTCTGTGTGTGTTCTATGTCCTTTCTCCTTTGTGTGTAAATGAGTGTGAATGTGATCCGCCCTATAAACGGGTTGTGGTTGTGTGAATGGCGCGACAGAAATCGAATTCCTGGCCATAGATGGCGCCACTGAAAAACAGGAATAATCGCACCCCCACTGCCTAAACAGGTATACGACAAAAAAAATATCTGCTGAGGATAGATTACGAGACACATCAGTGTTGGTAGTGATGCATACTGGGCAGTGGCGCTTGACCTTAAAAAAAACATTGATGTAGGGTATATCGGGAGGGAAAATGTATACCGGGCTGTGGTACTTAATTAGACCTAGTATATATTTCGGATATTTACCAAAGCGACTATGCGATTGTAAACATTCATCGGTGGAAGTCAACAACCACCAATTTCTGTCATTCACGGTATAGACAGAAACTGAAAATGATTAAGGAAACCGAGTTCAAATTACAGTTCGAGTTCAGTTACTTCAAAATAAAAAATAAAGAAAAAAAACTTCAGGAGTTTGAAATGGTCATTGTGGAAACACACATTTCCTTATTATTGAATTTAGTTAATTTTGATTTTTAGTGAATATTTGATTTGAAAAGTGAGACAGTAATTACTAATGGAATATTTTAGAAATGCTTGTTTTTTTTCTTCGTAACTTGCTCCGTATATTGTTATTAGAAACTTTCTACTTTCCTTTAAAAAATTTAATTTCTATTTCATTAGCATTTCGCTTGAACTAATTCATATGGAGAGCCGGGCGATTGAATTAGAAGATTAAATAATAAGTTAAAATTAGAATTATAGGTTGAATCCTAATGTAATCATAAGTTTCAAAACTGCTTATAAAAAGTAATAACTCTCACAGCCCCTTAAATTCTTTCTCCACGGAGCCCTATGGTTCTGCGGAACACCATTTGGATTATTTCAATATATAGCATATAATATATATATATAATACCACATGAATTATTTTAATGCGCAATGAATAGTGAGAAATTGTTGAAATTTTCCTTAACGAAATTTCGGCTTTGTTTATGTAAATTTCGTTTTATTAGGTATAAAAAAAATAAAAAAATATTTGGAAGGAGAAAGATAAGTAAAAAAAGTCTTAGATATTCAAAAAACAACAAGTATGCAAGATTATATAATCTAATCTATTTTGAATAGTTTAACGAGCGTTCGGAGCTTTTCCGGAATTTTGAGAGGAGGAAAAACAAGACACACACAGATTGTCATTACGGTGTTTGACTTTAAATTGAAATTGAAATTTCTTTTCGAATGCCTGTCACTGCCTCGCATTCCTTCATTTTAACTTTATCGGGCGAAACAATTTTAATTACATCGCCTACAAGCAGAAAATGATTTAAAATAAATAGCGCTTTAATCACAGAAACTTTTGATACTTAATTCGCTCAATAATTTTTTTTTATCAATGACAATAAAGATTGCGACAGCTATAAAATTTTAACGGTTTGACAAAATGTAAACGAATGAAAAATTAAATAATGAGCAGTTTAAAGTTTAATTATTTTAAAATATTTCACTTGAAATTTGTTTTGAAATTTTAATTAAAATTTTTGATATTCCTGATAAAAGTTTTTACTAAGTTAAAAATCAAAAGTGAAGTAGTTGATCATAAAAAATAACAAAAAAATGGCGGCAACTGCAAAATTTTTATATAATACATTCTGTCTCAATTAAACAAAGGGGTAAACCATAAGCTTAAATATAGATAACGTCAAACGAAGTTAAACATGGAGTTATGCATAATTCGTAAAAAGTGTTTTTTGTTTGTTGTTCTAAATTAAATCATTGGAAAATCTCATGTTAAGTAATTATAATAAAGAAAAGGGTGCTATAGACGGTATAAAATTATTTTATACAAACTGTATTATTGCCTTAAAAATTTATGAAACTAGTCCAAACCTTTAGAGTACAATTCTTCTTAAATTCAACTAGGATTCAATTTAGACGCCCGGTGGATGAGTGGTAAAGCTTCGCGCTCCCGTGCCACAGGTCCTGGGTTCGATCCTCGGGCCGGGCAAGGTTGACTCAGCCTTTCATCCTTCAGTGGATCGATAAATGAGTAGGCAGCATGCTTGGGAACTAAACACTGGGGGTTCCGCGTTCGGCAGACCACCTGACCAAAACATCTGCTCCTGCACCCCAGAGCCCAAGGTCAAGAAAACTGAGATGGGCACATTAGGCATCAGCCCTCTATGGGCTGTCGCGCCACTGAGTTCAATTTTGGAGTTAATTTAAATACACTATTTTTAGTAAGAGAAAAAAACGTTCCTAAAACAATAAAAATTACACAAACATAAAAACATGTGATGAAAATGTAACAAAAGCTAATTCAGAATTTTCTATTTATTTTTAACATAGTTCTTTTTTTATTTGGAAACTTAAATTGGAAACATAATTAGTCTTAAAAACATCAAAATAAAATCATTTAAAATGTCTTTTTCCTTTTCATTTTTTAATACCACTCAGCGATATAATTTATCCAACATAAAAGCAGCATTTCTTTAACAGATACATCAAAATAAAATATATTCCGACTATTATCTTCATCTCTTTAACGTTTCAATTCTGCTTACAAAACTAATTCAGATTTATAGTCTACTTATATGCAGTTTAGATAAATTTCAAGAACTATGAGTACAAAGTATGAAAGCCAACTTTAATCTTCATTTATTTACTTGCTTAAAAGCAATTTCTTTCGCTTTAATTTAAAATTTTCTCCGGGCACATTTCGCTGAACTGAAGAAACCTCCCCGCATAAAAAGCTATAATCTCAAATAAAATATTTCTCTTTAGACGTTTAGTTTCTTTGCTGGCTCCCGTGTAATTAAATTGCAAACGCTTCTGACTTATGGGTTTGTAGATATTATTTTACATGAAAAAAGAAAGGACAGAACTCGGAAAAAAATTTAATTGCAGAAAATTCCTCTTTCGTTTAACTTGAAAGGAAAGAAAAAGAAATCCTCTTAAAATGAGAATTAATATGTTTCATTTCCCCTGGTTTTTAATTTATTTTATGATTTGTTTCGTATGAGATCCAAGAAAACATATTAAGAGGTTAACAGATGACAAGGAAATGGCAGTCATAAAACTGATTTTTATTTGTCTGTATCGTGTTGTGTGAGATTTATAATTCTATTTGTATTTTCTGTCCAAAGAATAGCGATTGCGAAAACACTGCTGCATATACCGTCACGAAACCGAAATAAAGATATAATCTCGTTATCACCTCACACGATTACATCAAAAACTATTTTTAAGCACTAGTTTTTTGCGGATATAATCGTGTGGGCTGAAGAAAAGATTATTTCTTTTATTTTTAGGATTTTTTTAAAATTTTTTATCCTTTTCTTTCTGTCCCAGTTATTTGATATTTTTTTTATTATTTCCCCCCCCCCCTTTTTTTTCATATGCCTGTAATTTTCCTTTGTTTTATCTTCATTTTGAACTTTATATATATATATATATATATATATATATATATATATATATATATATATATATATATATATATATATATATATATATATATATATATATATATATATATATATATATATATATAATGTTTTATCATGCTACTTCAAGCATGGTATAAAAACCATTTATTCAGTTAAATTTATCTTTCAGTTTTGTATTAACTAAATGAACTCTGTAAAGACAGCCATAATTTTATAAATCAGAATATATATATAATTACTTGTTCCAAATGAAAGTTTCAAGTAGAATTTAAATGCATATAAATCAAATTATACAGCATTAAAGTTGAATGAACTGTCGATGCGTAACAAAAATTCCACAAGTAAATATTTTGCATATTGTTAGAAAGTATTTTAAAAAGACTACCAGCATACTTGCAAATCTTGAATAAAATATATAAGTATCTAATCAGAAAACAAATCAATCCGAAAGGAACAGAAGCAGTTCTTTATATTGACCAGGTTGAACTGCACATTTATATTAATATTATCCTCTTTTTCCTAATTATTGTAATATAATTACTGAGGAAACTTTATAACCTGGAATAAATTATAGGAGTCGCTCGAGTCTCTTTAAAGTCGTCTCTTGAATGAACCAAATTACCTAGGACATTATGATTTGGTCAACCAATCTTTTTAGTGTATTCCGAAACTACAGAGATGTAGTTTTCTACAAAGGTTTGTGGCAAACGCACGCAAAAACATCCATAGTCTGAGAAGTAATTTTAATGAAGTCTGCACCGAAAAGCATTAAACAATTCTCCCTATTTTTAGGTTGATATTTACGTAAGTAGACTTTTCACAACTTGTATTTAAATCTATTTTCATATGAAGTAAATGTTTTAGTACAATATCCTGAACTGGATATAGTTTAATTATTTTTTATTAGACGTTGAATAAAATAAAAATTGGTTTATGTGCCGAAATATATCATTTTTACTATACTGAGAAAATTTCAACTGGAGTCGCGGTGGATCATGGGATACAAAAGTCGCCTTCTACTGACCAGAACCAAGTTCCAAAACCAACGATGGCTGGCTGATTCGAATTGTGTTGCAGGCTCACACCAGCCTCAGTGCTCATTGTTGGGCGAGAGCTCTATCCCTTGAGCTACCACGATATTGTAATTAACTCTCTATAATTAACCAAGCTCTATAATTAACTTTATTTTATAACCGTCGTTGAACAACCGACCCAATTTTGGGTTTACGATTACCAATGTTGAGCTTGTTATTTTGAACCCTATCCAGAAGACAAGGGAACTCCTGGATCAAGTAGTGGGAAAAATTTGCCTTCGTAGAAGGCTTTTTGATGGAACTAACCCGCATTTGCTTTACATGGTAAGGAAAACCATGGAAACCTCTTACTGCTAGCATGACGAAAAGGGAAGTCTAACTGATGATCCATCTAGCACTGAAAATATTTTACATCAGCACTGTTGTTGGTGCAAGCCGGATCGACCAGCCATCGGTGGGATTCGAAACCGGTTCACCTCAATGAAAGGTGAACGCTCTATCCCCTGAGCCATCACGGCTTTCTCTAATTAATTAGCATATTTGAAAATAAGACCTTTGAACCATTTAGATGAAGCAGTGTAAGTTCGAGCTTTACATTTTAAGTACTTTGCAAGTTAAAATTTCACAAATATTTGGGATTTGAAAGTCAAACCAGGAGTCATTTTTATTCTAGTCAGATTCTGTTAAATGCATGCAAATGTTGCAAGCACTGAGTAACGCAAAACAAACATCCTAATTAAATTTCGCTTGCAAATTGAAGATTTCACTCAGAGAGAATCGCTTAAGTTCAAATACTTCGCGAAACAAATTTGTTACAATGAATTTTACGGAGAGTGTTAAGTGTATACACGAACATTTTTCTCTTTACAGAGATGAATGTAGGAATTATTTGATGTTTTTTCTTTATTTGTGATGTTCTGAATTGCTTAGATAATTTTAAGAGCGTTAATTGGAAAAGTAAGTGAGCCACTGCATGCAAAACATCAAATTAACGTTTCCGTTCCTCCTCTTAAACAACTTATCAGAAGCGTACTAAAACATGTAAATCGGGGGTTTCCAACTGGCGGCCCACGAACTAAAATATATTAATTTTCATTTTTTTGCGCAGAATTTTCGTAAAAAATCTTACTTTTCTCGTTAAAAAAAGAAGAAGAAAAAAAAAAATTTTTTTTCGTTTCTGTGAAATTTAACATACCAACGGTGTAAAAAAATTTATTTCTCAGGCTTTGCATCCAAGAAAATATTTATTCAAATACAAAAATAATCGTGTATGTTGCTCTTTTTTACTTTTTATTATTATTATTTTTTTGTATTTCGTGAATATAACTTAGCATGTGTGTATCAGAAATTTTCTCGAAGAAATTCTCCGATTTAACTTTTTGAATCCACTAATTTTGGACGAAATTATTTACATTTGTAAATTTTAAAGCGCATAAAAGAGGGAATGAATATCATGTCTTATCTAAATTCCTTGAATTGAATATTTCATGAGCGGAAAAAAAAAAGTTTTTTCAGATGCTCGAGAATTTTTTTGTTGTTGCTATAAATCCTAATAAGTCGAAAAAATTTTAATTTATCACAGAATTAAATTTAAATAAAAAAATATTTTCATTAAGTTTCTGATTAAGAGAAGATTCAAAATGATAAGCAACAAGCATTATTTGTAATGCTTGTTATTTTGCTTTTTAACATTAAAAAGCTTTGATAAAAATCTGACAACAATATGTAATGTTCCTTCAAACATAAAAGAGTCCTATATAAAATTTTGTGACCCTCCATTTGACTGTTGTTTTTAATTGCGGCCCCCGGCCTCATGTAAGTTGGAAACCCCTGATGTAAATCATAGTTTTGAAATCAAAAATAATTTTTTTTCGTGAAATACGTGAGTTCAATTTTAAGACCAATTTTGAAAAATACAACTTTCACAAAGTACGATTTTTTGGGAACTATTGAATTGATCGATTTCGCACTAATTTTGTATTTTATCATTTAAAATTACGTAAAAAAAATTTGTACCTGACGATCCAAATTTTTTCTAAACTGTTATCAAATAAAATAATAAAAAGTAATAAATATTTACTAAAGCCTATTTTTTGCATATAATTATCCTCGGATAAATAAATTTCATAATAGTGAGCAAAAATTTCAATTCGCTTAAAAACTTTTAAAGATATAATGAAATACACAAAAGTAAAATTAACATTAAGTGGTTCAAAACCAAAGATACGACCAATAGATCAAAAGTTATTCAGGGTGGTTAATTTTTTATTTAGAGCGTAATACATAAGTATTTTAAAAATTCCTTAAACCACTGCTTTAATTTCAAACTGTAGACACATTATGTAACTATAACTGCTGTTTAGTTATTAACTTGCTTTCAACGACTTCAAATAGCCGTGGAATAGACATCGATTTAAAATCTATTTCATTTTAATATTTAGATAAGACAAAATATCCTAAAGCAGGTACCATTTACGGTAAGCAATTGAATTAATTTAAGGGAATTAATGTTAGATGTTTTTTTTTTCGTATGTAAAATTTAATGTATCATTACAATTCAAAATATATTACTTACTGCCTTTATTTCTTTGATTAAATTAATCCTCTTTAAAATGAACTAAACAATAATTTAAATTTTTAATGCACCCATTGAATATTATTATCATTAACTGCAATATTACAAAAAAAAAAACTTCGTACATTACATCAAATTTAGAGTGGCAGCTGTTGCTAAATCTCATATATAGCCCAGTCATATGTCCCATAACTTATAATATACAAGGATAATATAGAATGTACAAGGTTTATATTAATAATAAATATACAAGGTTTTAATAATAATTAATAATATACAAGGTTTTTCTTGAAACTGAAAGGAGGTGGGTTTTTTTACTGTCAATTACATACAATTTATCAAAAAACATGAAAAATAGAAAACTGAAAAATAATTCTAACCGAATAAATGGATTTTGCAGTGTTTTTCATAGCAGTGTTTACCAAACTTATGACTTTTGTGTACCCTTTCTAAATTTTTCGTAACGCTGTGTACCCCTAATAAAAAAAATGAATGTATATTTTACTATAAAAAATTGCACAAAAGTTAAAAATCACAACTGGCAGCTGACACCACTAATTATTAACTGTTAATTCTGCAAAAAATAGCCAATAGAAAAATGCGTTATCTTAAATTTTCTTGGCTAGCTTTCTTTTCAAATAAAATTTGTTGAAATTTTCTTTTGTTGCAAGATATTTCTCATAAGAACGCGTACCCCCACTAAGCTGTTCCCGTACTCCTGGGGGTACGTTTACCACATTTTGGGAAACACTGCTCTAATGTATCATGATGAAATTTCCTAATTTTATCACAGTGAACAAATTTTATCACATTTTATAAAATCATGTCTTATTGCTAATTTTACCAAAATCCTTAACAAAGCGCATCGGTAAAAATTACCCATCTTTTTACTGCTCCTCTAAAACCAGAAGTACGGTACATTTTACCATATTCGGATAATTTCGACCATACTTTTTTTTTTCTCGGTGCAGTTTCAGGAGTAGCCTTTTCTTCTATGTTGATTTCAAAATTATAAGGCTGCAGGATATAACATTAAATGTAGCGTTTAGCTAATAATAGCGTTTGGAAGATGATGGAATAAAATACTAACACGAAACACTAAGAGAATAAAACTTGAAAGTTGTAATTAGAGCTTGTTGCTTCGTTACTTACTGCTCAAATATTTAAACCTAATCACCGATGCAGAAAGAAGTTTCGTTAAGCAGTTAAGATCTGTTTGTTTTTGCACGGTATTTGCATTCTTCTTCTGTGGGCCATTCGAAAAAGAATTTATATGATCTATTTCCTTCTATGCCGTACACACGTAATTAAATACACACATATACCATTTACTTCCTTGAAACCTCCGTGTTTGACCCATGAATTATGCATGAATGCTCACTTCAAACAAACCAGGCGGAATAGAATGGAATACAGAAAGATCTACTTTGTCCCACCATTTTGGAACATTTGGTTCTCCCGACATTTGGCGACTTAGCTAAATGGAACTCGAACTTTTCTAATTAAAATTTTACGTATTTCTCTCAGATTATTTAGCAATTTAAGATTAGATAAGTGCTGCAACTAAGTACTCAATATTCGTTTTGGATTTTATTCAAAAGTGATATTTCTTAAATAGGGATTCAGTTTTATGAATTAAAATAAAATTTTAGGTTTAAATAATAATTTTTAATTAGTTTTTATATCAAGGAGATAAAGAGAACGTTTTATTTTATAACCGTCGTTGAACAGCCAACCCAATTGTTTGGGTTTACGCCAACTAATGTTCAACTCCGCAGCCTTGTAATTTTGAACCAATCCAGAAGACAATGAAACTCATCTAGCAGTACCCCCAGAGGTATTTGTTATGGGAAAATGGAGGATTTTGCGACTCGACAGATTTAACGTGCGTCAGTCACCATTTACTACACGGGAATCGAACCCACGACCTCCTGAACATGGATTCAGTGTCCTACTAACCAGACTATCCGGACCCTACAAAGAACGTTTATAATCAGGGCTCCAAATCAACGCCGGTCGGTTGATCCAGCGCCACTAAAAATTGACTCGCACTACAACAAAATAATTATTAGTCGTCTTCCGGACCAACAGTCGATATCGAAAAACAATATGCAGATGAAATTTCTTTGATTTTTCAGTTTCGAGCTTTTGTCTGTGTTATTGCCACAAATACCATATTTGATCTTTATTAATGTGAAAATTTAACGTTTTTTGTATTGTAATTTTTTATTTAAATTCATTATAAACATTTTCCTTTTTCTTTCATTTTTTTTTGAAAAAAAAGAAGACTAATAGATGCATGCAAACGGACCAGTGTAAACGGCTACGAACTACTTATATATTTTGGTTTTAAATGTCTGTGTATTGGTTACAAAATTTTCTCAAATTGAAAATGAACTTATCTTATTTAATATTTATCATATTAATGAAAGAAACCAAATTATTAATTTCAGCATACATATGTAAGACACCTAAAATGCCAAGTTTCATTAAAAAAGAATTGGAAATTTCGAGAAATATTTATTTAATACAGTTGTTTAATTACACATAATTAAGTGTCCCTCTAATAATAATCATTTCAATTTTTAAATTTTTCGCCGCAAATAAGGTTTAGAAATAACGTTGTTTGAAATAACTTCAAAATGTACAGTTTAAAATGAATTTTTTTTATTAAATAAAATAATTTTTTTAGAATTTTTACCATTTAAAAAATATATGTCGTGTAATATATATTTGTAGCATCTAATACATATTTTATAAAAATATGCAATGTATATATTTTATTACAAATTTGTCTAGATTAACATATATTTTTGAAAGTATTTCAAATAAACATTAGTTCTAAATCTTATTTGCTGTGAAAAATTTTAAAAATAAAATTTTTAATAAAATTACATGCAAAAGGCTTTTTAATTGAATCTAATTAAGAACTATTAGTGTTTTAAATCATACTAAAATTTTAATATTTTTATTACGACTGAAAAATATTGAAAATTTAAGAAGTGCTTTATAACTTTGAAAAACCAATTCAAGCTCCCATTTTTTCCTCAAATTAAAAATAAAAAAAAACAGTTAAGTAAATTTAATATTTTATCGATAAATAAATTTTAAAATTAATAAATGCATATGCTTATAATTTTTATATTTTCAAAACGCAGGCTCATGTACATGAAACCGATTATATAAATACCGATAGATGAATGAAACTCTCCAACATAATGCAAAAGTAATTAAGTTAAGAAATATACATACAGTTCGAAAAATAATTTTTTTCTGAAAAGTTTGCTGATTTGTTTATCATAATTGTGGAGGAGAAGTTTTGTGGAAGGGGATTTTTAGAATGGTATCTAAAATTATCAACAAAAACAAATCTTAATTAATATTGAAACGTTCTTTCAAAATAAAAATTTCCTTGGAAACTCTTGTAGTGTAATTAAATTTACATAGATAGTACATAAAAAATTTATTTCCACTGAAAAACTATAATTTTAACAAAATTTTGATTCTTTTTATTTGCTTTCGGAAGTCTCTTTCCATCTTGGATTCAGGATTAAATTTTTCACTTTCATTTTCATGATATTTATTTGTTCTTGACAAACGTTTGATGATATGGATGATTGGAAGATTTTATCTTTAACGCAGAAAAACTCACCTGAGTTTCATGCTATATTTGAAAACTAAATGTAATATTTTTCCCTTACTATGACCTAAATTTATAAAAAATAAAGAAAAAAGTATGAAAAATATGTTTTGTATAAACTCTGCTTTTAAATAACTTTAAAATATTTAAATTTAAAGCAGAAAAATATTGTTTTGTTAAAGCACAGTATATAAATAATATTTTAAAAGTTGGTTGTATACTTTGACTTACGAATGATATCACTTCTTCTTGAAAAAGTGCTATAAATAAGCATTTTAAAAAAAGATCTCAAAGAAGATAGAAGAATATATTTTTAGGAAAAGTTATCGCTTTGAAATCAAATCCAATGTGGAATTTTAATTTCTTCAAGGAAAAAAAATAAAACATCGCCCATCAAAATATTTTCATATACTTCTCTATTCAGATTGTGAATCAGAGATTCAAGATCTCACTTATGGAAATCTATTCCACAATCAACATTTGAATATAAAATATCCAAAATATTCAAAGTATAAGTATATAACAAAAAAAATAATAATTCCTGTATAAAATCTTGAATAATAAATAGATCGCCAAAGAAAACTGAAATATAGCATGAATTATATGGTAATAAAACATGAATTTATTTATAAAGCATGAATTTCAATATCGCCGAAATTGAAAATTGTTAAGTGTTTGAAAATCTAAATAGAATAAATCATAACATTGAAAAAAAAATTCTTTAAAGAACAACAACGTATATCTTAATTCATTCAGTTTATTATATCTTAATTCATTGGAGTTAAGTTCAACTGTTAAAATATATTAGATATTATATGTGTAAATCTTTTGCAAACACAATAAATATATTGCATGTAAAATGTTATCTATAAAATTTTCTTCAGTCATATGCGGTATGAATATTAACTTTTGAATTCAACAAAGTTAATAATTATTTAAAAACTAGGAGGCTCCGCCCCCTGCTCGCTAACGCTCGCCAACCCCCGAGAATTGCTACGCAATCCTATGTGGTTCACGCCGTGAACCATGGCTCGCTGAGCTCGCTCGCCAATGAACACAATGTTCTAGCACAAAGACATAGTATATTATCATCAAAGACATAGTATTTTATCATCAAAGAGATAGTATTGTACTTATGTAGAAGAATTCTATCAATGTTCTTATTGGCTTTTAAAAAAGTAGATTAGCTATTTAGATTGTACATGGTGAAAAAATCAGAAAGTTAGCTAAATGAGAAACATATTAGCGAAATAAATTATCAAATATTGCAGTTACTCACCTAAATTCAACTAAATGTGTATAATAAATTAGTTAATGCTAGAAATTCTGCAAGTTTTAGAAAAAAAATTTATTATTTAAAAATATAAACTTTAAACCCTAACTTTTCCTTGTGAGATAATAACCCTCAAAAAGTCTTTCATTTTCAAGAACACAAAAATTTGTTTTATCGCCAAATGAAATATTTTTTGGTGATCAGCATTATTGAAATCAATTTCTATATTAATTAACATTTGTGATAAAGTACTTAACATTTTAGAACAAAATAAGGATGTCTTACATACAATAAATTAAAATGCATGGCTGTTAGCATTACCCGAGAAATACCATGTGGAGGTCGCCATGCTGCATTTCTAATCGGGGAGTTTTGATTTTGGCACTTCCCCTTGACTACTGCCAATACTTAATATTGCACTTGATCTCTGCAATCTATGTCTTCCATAACATTCCTCAACACTTTCTTGGGCTCTTCGAACACGTTTCATTACGTTTAAAAGCCCTAGCAGCTTCACTAATATTCTGCATTTTAAAGCGTGAAAATTCAATGCATAAATAAACGCGAAATATAAAAAAATTCAATGCATTCAATACAAACACTTAGACGTTTTTTAGACGTTTAGGTAGCTCCCAGTAGAAAAATATCAATTCAACAGCGGCCTTTTAAAGCATTCTCACTTCAATTAATTAATTAATTCCTAATTGAGTTTAAATTAAATATTATCATGTTTTTAGGGCATGAATCTGAATTGAACAACCTGATAATGCTCACTCTGGTTAATTTTTCCGTTTTTAAAAGCGCTATATGTTGAGCCACCTCATGTGACATTTGCCATGCGACATTTTTAGCAGCAATCATTGGTCAATTTTCTAACGTTGCCATTCGGGAAGTTGTAATGAGGCTTTTTTTTGGTGCCGTGTAAGAGAAATATATATATAGATTATTAAAAATGGAATACGTTACGAAATGATTTTTTAACGTTACCGCTAAACAAATCAGTCAAAATCTCTTTTTCGGACAATGTTTTTAAAACGAAAATCTAAAAACGGAAATAAAATCTTTAAAAAAAAACTTACTCTATTTAAATTATCTTAACTCAAAAGGAGCAAACGATTTATTCTACGGAACATTTTCTTCCAATATCTATTTCGATGTTATCAAACGAATGAAATTGGCCATCTCTTTTGTTTGGTAGACAGTACTAGCGCTTTTACCCTTATCAGTGTTTTCTAAAAGCCCTAAAATCTTCTGTTTTCTCAGGGGATGAAGTGTTTTCAAAAGTTTTTTTTACTTATCACGTCTTTTTGGAAAGTCTTCAGCTCTTTAGATTAAGAAACTCCGAAAATTGACTTTGGAGGCCCCTGGGATTTGTTCCATCTAGCCATTTTAAATTTGTTCGGTAAGTATGTTCACAACACGATCATGTATTTCTTAAACAGTAAGCTTAGATAACAAGAATTTAGGGGTGCAATTATGTGTTATTTTGTCAAACATGTTTAAACTTGAAATTGAGTTAATCTTCTCTAATCTCCATCATTAAGAAAATTCTTTTTCATGCGTTTTAAGAATGTAACATAACTTGTAACATAAAAAGCGATATTCTCTTATCATTTGATATCAAATGAAAGAACTCTTTCAATATATTCTAAAGTAATTACTTGCTCGTGACAACTCTAATGAAATACTAGTAAAAATTTTAATTTGTAACTTTGTGTAATAAATGCTTTAAATTTAAAAAAAATAAGCGCAGAAGTTTTAAAAGATGCTAAAAATAAATGAAACATCTAACTACTAATTATGAAAAATAATTGAGTAAAAGTTTCCCAAAACTTTTTGTAAGATTTGAATTTAGCACTATCTATGCTATAAAATCTCGTAATCATGAAGGTTCTTGAACACAGGGTACCTACGGTCTGGAAAGTTTTTCTAAAGTGATAGCAAAAGTGAGATATATCTAGTTGTTTTAAGCTATCAATAAAAGTTTAATTGAAAGGAAATATATATGAGTGTAAAAAATAATTATTTCGTAAATCACTTATGAAAGATAAACGTAAGCATTTTTCAATAGTTTTGAAAAATTTTAGCTACCACTGATTTATTTTTTTAGGTCATGGGAATTATGTGAATAGTTCAGGAATATTGAAAATGAAGTTTTCAAATCATTATCATTGATTTATTTTATCTTATAATCGTTGTAAGACAACGTACCTATTTTTGAATTTGCGACTATCAATGTTAAATTCCATACCCTTGCAATTTTAAATCCAGCACGGAAGACAGAGAACACCTATATCATATAAGTTTCGTTACATGGAGAGAAAAACCACGAAAACCTCTTACGGCTGCCCGCATGCAAGGGAATTTTAATCCATGAACCATCTACTGTAGAGGATATGGTCAAAATTATGGTCGGTAAGAGCCGTGAGTAAAATTCATATCGACCAGACATCGCTGGGAATCAAACCTGGTTGACCTCATTGGGAGGTGCGTGCTCCAGACCCTGAGCCACCGCGGCTTATTATCCTTGTTCAGAAACATTCGGACTTCTTTTTTATCAGTTATGTTCATAAATTTGTTGTGTCTATTCTATTGTGCTTCTGTTATGCGTTATTATACCTTTTTGTGAAATTTCCTTTGTTGATTGATTAGAATTCTAAGCCCGATCATACGGTTTAACATCGAAAGATGTTTTTTAAGTCTAAAGCTGCTCCAATAAGGCACAATTCCATCCCTGAATTGAAAGAGGAAATTGATCATGGTATCAATCAAGTTTAGCAACATTCATGCAACGGTGCGCATCATTCAGAAAATTACGCAGCGAAAGAGTGTGAGTACAATAAAAAACTCCGAAATTTCAAGAAAAAATAGTTGTGATTTCTGTCAGAATTAATTTTTGAGCGAAATTTGTGATAAATTTCAATATTTAATGCACACTAAAATCATAGACATCCTGTAATGCAAAATTCGCATTTTTTTTTTTTTTTTTTTTTTTTTTACAGAACTCATTGGCGTCTACGAAATGCAAAAGTATTTTCCATCACTGAAGATCATCGTGAGATGCAATTACTAATTATTAAAAACTAGTTAAATTTAAAAATATAAAAAAAGCTTAAAACGTGAACTTTAAAAAAAATCATACATCACAATAAACAGTCATCCTTTCGACGCTATTTGATAATTTGTCTGAAATCGGAGAGTTCCTAAGCAACACAAAAAATAAGTGGAAAATAAGGAAACTGTAACTACTAATTATGGAGGGAAACGAAATAATGAAAAGAAAACAATATCCTAGCTTGTTTTCTGTGAAATGTAACTAAATATATGTAAAAATGCAATGAATAAATACTGTTTCTGTTCAATTTATTAAAGGCTATGAAATCGAAAAATTTCAAAAGCAAACATTATATCGAACTTTTAACACATAAATAAACAGTTAGATTATATTTATATGTTTTATTTGCACAACAATTGATCTATGAATTTTTCAATAATGGAAATGAAACATTTTTGCTATTTTTAAACATTCTATTGTAACCTGAACGTAATTAAAAAAAATAATGTTTTCGGAAAATAAAAAATATTAGAAATTTTGAATTTCTCATATAAGTTTTTAACGCGCCAAATCAAAATCAATGCAGTTTGTCTATCTCTTTTTTTAGTAGTTAACGCAGCGTATTTCAAAAGTTTTAAAAATTCCATTATCTTTTATTCGACAAAATTATGATGAGAAAAATTTCGAATTTCAGTAATCATTTTTGAAACTCTTTATTTGTATTCAGTTTACAGTTAATTCGAGTTACTTTTTGATCGAGTTTTCCTAGGTCCCCAAAATATCGTTCTTTTTAATACGTATACAGTTGGTCTATAGTAAGAACTCCTCTAGCTATTCGTCTGGACCCGTGCTGGTGACTATGGCAACGAGTTATAACTATTTCAACTAGGGGTGTGAGGTACGCGAAAAAAAGGGAATCTTTTTCTTCTGTATATTGTGTTAGCCCTAGAGGGAAGATCAGCTACCCTCCCTGAATTGCGCTATTCTTGTTTTCATAGCAGCAGACAGCCTCAGACTTTGTAGTGGGGATCTTCTTACAGTAGACAAACTATACATAATAATAACTTGCTTTAAACGTACTTTATTTGTGCCAATATCATCGTACTACTTTAGTACTCTCTTTCTAGGTACCATTTCTCTCCTGTTACTCTAGGTATGTTTGCTTAAGTTTAACTCGTAACTAAGTTTTGACTTTTACTCGTTTTTCTAAGTATCGTATCGTTTCTATAAGTATTTTTTCTGTTGTTTTTCATCAGTTATCGTTTATTATTCACACATTTCCACAGAGTTACGTAAATCCCGATATTTTTAATTTATATTGATACGACACTCGAATCACGCATTTAAATGTGCGCTTTATTTGTGCCGATTTCATCGCAAATCTAAGAGATTTTTTTTTTATTGCTCTTTCAACATCTATTGCTAGGCTTTTTCAAAAGGTTTCGAAAACCCTGATATTTTTAATCCATAAATAATAACCCCAAACTAAACGCTGAACATAATTATTGTAAGATAGTGAGTTATTTTCTCGTATTATTAAGATGAATTTCATTTTACTGTGGTAAGTAGGTAAATGTATACAATGTTCCAATTACTTAGTACTTTTCTAAATTCCGCCCTTCCATCGCAATTATTAATTTCTTATAAATTAAAATTAAAATAGTTTAAATTAAAATAGATAAATTAAAATATGTAAATTAAAATAGTTTAAATTAAAATATGTAAATTAAAATAATTTAAATTAAAATATATAAATTAAAATATGTAAATTAAAATAGTTTAAATTAAAATGTATAAATTAAAATATGTAAATTTAAATATATAAATTAAAATATATAAATTAAAATATATAAATTAAAATATATAAATTAAAATACATACATTTTTGTAATTCAAAATAAAATCAATTATTATAAATACTCAAATATATCTTCATCGTGTTTTTGTGTCATATTATATTTTTAAAAAGAAATTAAATTAAGTCTAAGATAGGGCGCGTTTATAAATCTTGCGGGGGGGGGGCGCAAGAAAATCTACGTACGCCACTGAATAAAAATTTTAGATGAACTTCTAGTTCTTATTCTGAAGAAGATAAACTCAAAAACAGTTTTTATTTTGTCACAACTTACACCGCAATTATAAATACCAACATATTACCTTACAAATATAGTTATAATGTTTTATTTCAGAACTCAAATTTATTCCAAACGAAAAACAATTTTAAAAATACTTAAGTTGAAAATCGTTTGCACAAAAACTCTTCCTTATTCGTTTTAAATATTTTCGTTTGAAAGACCCAATTTTTTAGATGTGTTTGTAGGAAATATTTGATGAAATTCAAATAAATATTTGTAAAGCTTATTTAAAGTATCTTTCAGAAACACTTTTTATAGGTAAAATTACAAACATATCCTATCATAAGTATTTTTAGAACACTTTTTTCGTTAAAATGTATTTTTACGAAGATAAATATTCCAAAAACCCATATATATCGTGCATTCATTTTATTATTTATATCCAATTGTATTCGGAGGGCCCCTTCTAAAGCATATAACTTGATTAACAGTAATTATCGAAAATGCCAGCGGCATAGTTATTTAAATAAGTTTACATTGCCCACTTAGAACAAAAGCTATTTTATGCCTCGCAGAAAACTGATTTGGAAATGTTTGTTTAAAATCAACTATAAAAATCTATCAAATTTAATATAGCCTAAAGCTTAAATTATCCCTGCGAAGTATTGATTTTCTTGGAAATCATTGTAGCCTGAATATCTTGTAATTTCAAACTTTAATAACATTTTACTAGTTGTTCAAATAGAGTGTAGGAGAAATAAATATTAGAAAGTTTATTTTTTGTCTGCAAATATTTGAATGTTCGAATCAATTTTTAAGTCATTGAATATTGAACTTTTTTCTAGAAAATTCATAGAATTTTATTAGTTTTCAAAGAGAGTTTAAAAGAGGAATTTTGTAAAATAAAATATTATTTTTCAACATATTTTAAATTGCTTTAAGTATTCTGCCTTCAGGAATAAATAGAAGAATATATTCTTTAAAGAACTATTTTTCTATTAATCTTTATTCCTAGTATATACGAGGTTGGATTAAATATAAATGAGACTTTTTTAATAGCTAAATATTGAAATTATACCTTCAAAAAATAAAAATATGTTTTTTTCCTCATACTTTCCGTGAACTTTTACGTATTTTTACCCATTGTCTTGGAAATTTTTTTAATACCGTTGTCTTAGAAAGAAGTCGGCCGAGTAGTAAACCAATTGCGCTTCTTCATTAAATGAAAATCTCTCTCTCCCATAAGACTTATTTAAGGGGTCCATACAAATGGCAGTTCGAAAGTGCTAAATCCAGGCTATATGGAGGAGGTTCAACTGTTTCCCAGTGTAATGTCTGTAACTTTGGTTCTTTGACTTTAAGAGGGCTTTCAACAAATTTCTTTTCCCGCATCCCTTTGATTTGTGTTTCTAATTCTAGACCCCCAACTTGCTGAGATTTATAGATATTCCAAATCGTAACGAATTATACTTTGCATACTTCCATAACTTATTTCTGTTATAGCACTAATTTCTCGAACATTTTTTCGTCAGTCATTATGAATAAGGTCACGAATTTGGTCGAACTTGGACAGTCGTAAGACTCAATCCTGTTCGAAGAGCGTGAGACATGTTTTCAACTTCTTCGCGACATTGTTTAACGAACTTGTACCCTGAGGAAAGGGTATCATAGCCGAACTGTGCCTGTAATCTACGCAAAATACAGTAAATTCGCGATAACTCGAATCTGATAGGACTGACGAAAAACTTCGACATATCGGAAGTTCGACTTACCGTTAGTTTCGGTTTTGGACTTTCAAAATATTGTCGGATTATTTAATTAATGCTTATTTATTAATTACAAATCTTCTAAATGCTTACAATATTTAAGATCATTTTTCTGACAAGCCATTTGCGATAAGACTGTTTGAAGCACTTTATGATACCCTGGTCCATCGGCTGCAACTTTGCTGTTGTGTTTGGCGGGAGAAGCTGCAAGTTTACTGCTTTTAAATTAGGTAGATCACTATGCGCTGTGCATTTATCCATAAAGAGTATCACTTTTCTTTTTTCAGCGAAGAATTTACGATCCAATTTTCTTACATAGTCTTCAAATAAAACTGATGTTATCCAAAACTTTTTGTTAGACTTGTAATCCAAAGGATACGTTTTTACATTCTTGAAACATCGGGGATTTCGGTACTTTCCGATAACAACTAAGGGCAATTTCTCTGTCCCAGACGCATTTCCTCCAACTAGGACAGTCAAACGTTCCTTGTTCATTTTACCCCCTGAGCAGTTTTCATCCTTAAACATCCCAGCCTTATTTGGAAGACATTTAAAAAATAAACCCATTTCATCAATATTGAAAACATCATTTTTAATTGTATCCTTTAAGTAAATTTGGTAACGTTTCATTTAACCATTGTTCACATACTTCAAGAGGGATAGCTTTAGCTTCTCCATGAAGAGTGCGAAAGACATAGTGTGTGTGTTGCAAAAGAAGGGGCAAGATATCAGCTCCTAGGTTGTTGTTTTTCTGCTTTAAAAGATCCAAATAAAATCGAGTTAAAGGGAGTAAAATTCGAGTAATCGAGAACAATTAACATGAAATTGAAGATAAAAGGGTCGGGACCTCATAAAAAAATCGAGTTATAGTAATATTCGAGTTATCGTACTTCGAGTTATAGCGAATTGACTGTATTACTACGTTTGAACTTTCTCTAATAGTAAAAATTCAAATGTTTCAACTCCATTAAAAGTGTTATGCTCATTTATGATTTAAGTTACTAAAAAAAAAAAAAAGAATTTAAAAAGAATTAATCACTGCTAAACAAATTTTTAGATTCTAGATAAAGTTCTATTAAAGAAGTCTCATTTACATTTGATCCACCTACGCACTATTTTTACAGCAAATTTTAAAATTTTAATACAAGTAAGTTAAACGCCTGATGAAGGCAGACTGAGGATAAAATTAATCAATTTTAAAATTTCAATTAATATAGTTTTTCAATACAAATAATTGTTGAAACTATAATTTTTTATAATCTTTCTTAAAATAATTACTTTCGTTATTTTCAATCATATTTAACTATAAAATTATATGTTTGATAAATACTGTGGTTTATTAAAAAAAAGTATTAGTTGGAACACTATTTGAAACATTTATTTTAACATCATTCGAAACATTTTTGAAGCATATACAACTTGAAACATCTTAACTTAAACCTAACATAATAATTCAAACCAAAATTAATTTAGTTATAAATTAAACTTTCCAATTTTTAATTATAAATCAAACTCAGTTGCTGATTCTTATTTTTGAAAATAGTACTAAAATACTCGTATTATATTTTCTCCCTTTGGTTTCCAATTCAATTTTCGTTACCTTTCAATTTCTCACAAAAAAGTAATTCAAATATAATTGAAATAAAATCGATTCAATTTTTACTTCCAAGTTCGATTTTGTCAAATAAAAAACATTATCAAATATCAATTTACCAAAAAAGCCAATTAACTCATTTAAATTTAGAATAAATTTAAATTTCACTCCAAATCTAAATTAATTCTAAATTTAATTTATTTTCAAATACCATTCTAAAATTATTTATTTTATGTATAAATTTTACTTAAATTTCAATTTAAAACCTAAATTAAGTTAATTTTTAAATCCATCTTTCCTCTTTTCTTCATTTATATTTTTGAAAATATTACTAAAATGCTAGTATTAAATTTTCTCACTTTAGTGCTCGATTTAGTTTTTGATTCTTATCTATTTCTCACAAAAAAGTAAGTAAAATATTATTAAAATAAAATCAAAATCGGTTCAATTTTAACTTCTAGGCTCGAATTCATAAAATACAAAATATTATCAAGTATCAATTTACTAAAATAACAAACCGCTCCTTCTTTACCAAATCTTTTTTTAAAATTAATATGTAAATTAATTTAATTTAAATTTCATAAAAAAACGCAACGAAATAAATATTTAAAAATAATTCTAAAACAAAATTTATAAAGAAATGTATTATAATATGTAAATAAATTGAAAATAAATTTCATACAAAAAGCGAATGTTTAAAAATATTTCTATAACAAAGTATCTAAACAAATAATATAACTACGATCCACGGTTTAAATTAAATCATGCGTTTTTTTCTAATCTTTATTTTATTTCTAAGAAACAATATCAAAACTAAATTAAATCGTTTAGAGTTATGATTTAAATTTCACAATTACATAAATAACGAAAAAATTAGTTGCATTTGAGGGAAAAATAAATTTTCAGCGGATATTCTCATCGGCAAAGTGAAATTTTCGCTCTTAAGGATTATTACGATTTCAATTTATTTTGTAAAGCATTTTCATTTAATATTCTGAGTTTTGAAATACTATAGTGATGGCTTTAAATTAAGAGTTAAGATAAAGTATAGCTTAAAAATAAATTTGAATTTATAATGTAAATCTTTTACAATATAACAAACTTGTATTAATTAAAATAGAAAAATCATTTGTCTGTAATCCTTTTTATAATACTTTAAAATTTCATTTAATAAATGTTATAATAATATCATAAAAATTCGCATAGTAGTATAATTATAACCAGAGGTACAACTTTATTTATTCTTTCCTATTATAACAAAAAAATTTAGAATTTGAATTTAACATTTTTTTGAATTATCTACTTTCATACCTTGTTCTTTTCCTCAATTGTAATTGATTAAATAATCAAAGCATTTTCAAATATATTCATATATTGCTTATTTTATTAAATAAAATATTATTCGTTACTTTTTACTTTATATTTTATAACAGTCGTTGAACAGCCGACACAATTTTTGGGTTTATGACTACTAATGTTCAACTCCGTAGCCTTGTAATTTTGAACGCAATCCAGAAGATAAGGGAACTCCTGTATCAAGTATTGGAAGAAATTTGCCTTCGTGGAGGTTTTTTTGCTGGAACTAACCCGCATTTGCGTGACCTGGAGTGTAAGACCACGAGAACCTCCCACGTTTAGCCTGACGGCAAAGGGACTCTAACCCATGATCCGTCTACCATTGAGGATATTTCTCGTCAGCACTGTGGTAGGTGCAAGCGGGATGCGGAATTCGTATCAACTAGCCATCGCCGGGATTCCAACCCGGTTCACCTCATTGCAAGGCGAACGCTCTATCCCCTGAGCCATCGCGGCTCTATTCATTAGTTTTGAAGAAAAGTTTCTTCCGTATTGAAAATATGTATAGCATGATTACGTATGTTCTCTCGTCTGGACCCGCGAGCTTCCTTAACCCTGACAGCCCAATCACGGATGTTATCTCAATTTAGTACTCTTGTTTTACAATAATATAAATGCGTATAGGCTTAGAGCGTATGGACCTGAAAGAGCAAAATCAACTAGGAACTTGACGAATCACATATTGGTGTGTTCCTCATCAAATACTCTTAATATATATTTTCAGAATCTTTGACAAAAATAATTTTAAAAAAGTTCTCAAACTAATATTTAAGCGAAGAAAAAACGCTTTAATAGTTGAACGAATTGGATATAAATTGAATTGAAAACATCACGATCTGTTCGAATACCGATGGAAGCAGGAATGATTTAAAAAAAATTTTAAAAAAAACCTGAACTAGGCAATCAAACAGGTTTCACTAGGCAAGCAAACTGGTATTGATAACAAGCATATTAATATTAATTTTTATCCCCTAATGTGCACGCTTTGTTTTCACTTTTAAAGAGGATTCTAAAAAACTTAAATTAAAAATAGTTATTACAGAACACTGAGGTTGAATAAAAAAAAAAAAAAGAAAAAAAAAGAATGCATTGCAGCATGTATATTGCGATATATTTAAAATTTAATCTCTATCTGAGATGGATATCAGATACATATCGATAAATTGTATATTTATATAATCGATATTACATACCTAATACATGAATAATCGATATACACAATTATTAACGAAGCGCTTCGGCAAAAATTACAGTTTTTTTAGTGTTCCCATAAAGCCAGAAATACGGTATTATGGTAGTTTTCACCATACTTTTTGTAAGGTATTCATACGTTCACGAGACCGTTTCTATTACATATACTCTCGGAGCTATTGGCTTTTGGGGAAGCACTTCTTTCACCTATCTTGAAAGGGTTAAAGCGGGAGCCAACTAGGGCATACACCGAACAAAACGCTTTTTACCAACACTAACATATATACTTAAAACTCTATGACTTGCTTCACTTTATACGTTTCAAATATTAAAATCTACGTAAAATATTCATCAATTTAATGAGATTCCGAATGTTTAAATAATACTAAAAACATGTTTGTAATTGAAGTAAATAAAAATAGCAATTCATCAATTAAATGAAATTTCGATTGTTTGAATACTAAAAACATGTTTCTTATTGAAATAAATTGAATTAAATTACACAACGTGAATCGAGCACAAAAATAGACATGATGCAATCGGATCTATAAACAAGAGGGAAAAAACTAGAAACATCTAGATGCTTTCGCATCTATAAACAGAAGCCTTGCTCAACGTCGAGGCACAGAATGGCAGAAGAAAATTCGAAACAAACAAGTTGGTATAACAAAATTAAAAAAATTATGAAACCAAATTGCTTTTTTTCGTGCATTCTTCTGTAATTCTGTGTTACGTACATCGAGGAAAGTTCCGAAGTTATAGAATATCTGTTTTTGCCACATTATTTACGTTGTGTTGCTTTATTTATATATAGAAATGAATGTAATATATTTTCAATTAAGTTGGCTGACAGTTAACTGCAGTTATACGAATCGATAAATTTCAATTGTTCCTAAAAATTATTTTCTTAAAAAGGAAATTTAAAAATTAGACATTATTTTCTAACTAGAACATAAAATCGAACGCCCTTTATTTTATAACACGGTGAATTACTACAAGTGGAATGTCACAGAAAGTGGAATAGAAGTGGAACACAGAAAGTGAAATGGTTCAATTAGGTTAAACAAAAAATGAGCCAAATTAACAATTAAAGATGATCAGAAGTATAAGTAAGAGACCAATGTTAAATCACTTAATCATACCTCACTACCGTGCAACATGATTTATATATCGTAAAGTTATGATTTAACATGTGATTAACATTAATTAAAAAATAGAACTTTGTTAAAAGTACCTTGAAACCGAGACACCCTTGAATATATTTTTTATTATACAGTGTCTAAAATTGTTTTCTTTCATTTTCTTAATAATACGTTTTTCATCACCCAACTCAATATTTATAGTTTTTTTTTTAAAAAATAAGATGCAATATATATATATATATATATATATATATATATATATATATATATATATATATATATATATATATATATATATATATATATATATATATATATATATATATATATATATATATATATATATATATATATATATATATATATACCGCATTTTCATTATAAAATTTTGCGACGTATATATGTGAATATTATCATCTGTCTTCGAACCTTTTTTTTCAACCCTTTTCTTTATCATTTTTAAATACTCATATTTTAATTATTTTTTGTAACAATTTTAATTTAATGGCTATATTTTAATTGTTAATAAAAGTTTTGAATCCATATAATTAATTTGTGCCCCAAAAATAAGATGATTAAAGTAAGACAATTAATGCTTTTTTAAACGAAAGTGTATAGCTTAGTTTTTTCTTTAACTGACAATTAATAAAATGTTTTTTTTTATTTTTAGTTTTACCACTATTTTTATTTCTTTCACTTAAAGTTTTAATGTATAAATTTAAAAAAAAAAATAGATTTATTATCTTTTCACAATGTGATGAAATTAATGAATTCAATAAATATCAGGTGTTTCGAATCAATAAATAATATTACTCATTTCAATATCCTCAAATATTTTACTTCCTCAATTCATTTTTATTATTTGATTATTGAAAATCATTGTTATATTGAAGCAATGGCTTCATTAATATTTGAAAAGCTTTAAATACAAGTTTAAAATAATTTGTTCTACTTTTGAAGAACATTACTTTCAGAAAAGAAGTACTTTATTATTGAATTATTATATTAAATACTCTGATAAAAACTAGCTTAAGCACATTTTTATTCATATTTTTTATTTATAAGTTCTTTTGTACATTTGTCTACTTTTCTTTTTTATTTATTCATTCACAGTCAATAAGTAATTTTAATTTTAAAAGGAATTTATACTGTTTAGGTGATTATTTAGTGGATACGTATAACAAAAAGATGATAATATCTTTTAAATTGAAATTAGAATTAATTTTAATCTATCTTTTTTTATTCTTAAAGATACAAAATAAAATAAAACATCTATAATGTTTGCTTTAATTTATTTGTGAATAACAATAAAACAGAGCGAATACATTTAACAGTTTTATTAGATTTATTACTATTTTCATTTTTGTTAAATATAAGTATTCGAAATGTTCACAGAAAGTTGTAAATAAAACTAAACATTTACTTTTTGAATTATTATATGAGGCTCATATTTTGTGAACGCATATTTCGTAAAATTTTTTAAACAGCTATGATATTTGTTTAATTTTTTTAAATAAAAATCAAACCAATAAATGCATTGAAAATATTTTTGTTGTCATTGAAATTTGTTGAACAATTATAATGTTTGATTTGCTTTCTTTTTTAATGCAATAAAATATGAAAAAACAGAAATTTTTTGGTTGGAAAAACTTTTTTTCCATATTTTAAACATATTTTTAAACATAAGTATTCAAAATATTGACCAAAAGTTGTAAAAAAGCTAAATATCTACTAACCATAAATTTAAAAAGTCATAATAGCGTTTATTTTACACATATTAAATGAAAAATTGTCATTAAATTCTAATGCTTTTCTTAAATTTCTTTTTGAATAACATTAAAACCAATATCATTGAAAATGCCAATTGGATTATTTATGCCCATGTTTTAAACACATTTTTATACATAAGCATTCAAAATATCGATAAAAATTTTAAATAAATTTAATATTCAGCGTATCGGCAGAAAGTTGCACAATAAATTAAATCAATTTTAATTTATTATATCAGGTTCATTTTTATTTCACAGATATGAAATGAAAAATTGTTAATAAATTAAAATGCTTTTGTTTATTTCTTTTTAAATAATAATAAAAACCAATAACATTGAAAATGTTTATTGGATTATTAAACGCATTTTTATACATTAGCGTTCAAAATATTGATGAAAAATTATAAATAAATTAAACATTTACTTTTTAAATTCTTACATGAAACTCATATTTATCGAAACAATATCAAATACAAAAAAAAATTGTCACATAGTTTTAAATGATAATAAAATCAATTTGGACATTTAATTCTGACGTTATTCTTTACGTCTTTACCAACAATCCCTCATAATTTCTTCAATATATATTTTTGTTCTTTACTAAACATCACAATCAAACATTGAGCTGTTATTAAATAACAAACTCTGTCAAAATTCGAATGAAAAATTTATTTTGTTCTTTGAGTGAGAGAATGAATTGTAGAGAAAACTTACCGAAGATGCGAATTGCTGGGGAAGGAAGATCCCTTCTTAAAGCTCGAAATCGTTTTCACGACTGCCGGTGACTCCCAACCACAAGGTGGCGCTGGCGATCTGCGCCTCAATCCAGAGACCCCCCTGTCTCTTCATTTAGATTGTCTCTAGCAAAGATTGAGTCAGACCAATTTCACCGCAACAACAGACAACAATAACTAAATTAAACGAACTCACTATTTGTTTCTGCCCCAACACCCGGACGCTTTTCAAATAAATTTCCAAAAGGGAAAATTAAAATGGAAGTACTGAAAAGAACTTATTTGACTTCTTTTTCTTAATGGAATAGCAAGAAACAATTCAATTATACGGGAATTGGGTCTATCAACTGGATTTAGAGTTTTCCTGGAATTCTCTTTATCGCTAAACGTGTAATTAATAATTTTAAAATAGTCAGTGAAATAACTAGTCCCAAATTTATTTTTAACCCTAAGACATATAATTAATAACCGACAATAGTCCCTGGAATTACTCCTTCCAAACTTCCCTTTATTGCAATACATATAATTAATAGTTTGAAATAATCAGTGGAATAACTCCTTCCAAACTTCTCTTCATTACAATATATATAATTTGAAAGGGTCAGTGGAATAACTCCTTCCAAACTTCTCTTCATTGCAATACATACAATTAATAGTTTGAAATAGTCAGTAAAATAATTGTTTCCGAATTTCTCTTTATCGCTACACATATAATTAATAGTTAAAAGTAGTCAGTGGAATAAATTCTTCCCAATTTCTCTTTATCGCTATACGTATTATTAACAATTGGAAATGGTCAGTGAAATAACTAGTCCCAAATTTATTTTTATTCTTAAGACATATAATAAATAACCGATAATAGTCCTGGGAATAACTCCTTCCAAACTTCTTTTCATTGCAATACATACAATTAATAGTTTGAAATAGTCAGTGGAATAAATGTTTCCGAATTTCTCTTTATCTCTACACATATAATTAATAGTTAAAAATAGTCAGTGGAATAACTTCTTTCCAATTTCTCTTTATCGCTATACGTATAATTAATAATTGGAAATAGTCAGTGGAATAACATTTCCTGTCATTTTCTTTATCGCTATACATATAATTTATAATTGAAAATAGTAAGTGCATGGAATAACTTGTCCTTAATTACTCTTTAAAAGAGTAAAAAGAAACAAGAAAAAATTAATAAGTTTTATTGCTTCGTAATCATGATGGTAATATTACTTTTATTCTCTGGATTTGGGTATTAAAAAGGAAGAAAATATTTACTTTATTGATTTATACGATAAAAGAAATGATTTCAATTTTAATGTAAATAAATTAATTACATGGAATTCTAATGTTTCTAAAAACATTTATTTAAATACTATTTTTAATCAAATGAATGGAAGAAAAAGAATACGTAGTAATGATTATTTATTCGAAAAACAAACAAACTCTTTCGAAATTTTACAAAAAAGACAATGGATACCCAACTAAAGTATTTATATTCTTATATTCTACATAAAGCCATTGAGTTAATTATATATTATTAATAAATTTACTTAATAAATTATTTATATTTTTACTATGTGCAAATCCAATTCGGGCAAATTGGAGTCCGCAAATCTGTTGTTAAGAATCTGTGCAAAATGAGCAAATCATGCCTCTCTCTCACTCTTTTTCAAATTGTATAAATAATTGCCAACCTTATTAATTATTAACTTCTTTAAACTATCCTGTATAATAATATTACCTTGCGCACATCCATTTTCCGGCCCATCCATCGTAACTAGTAAATAAAACAAGCTTCAGTACTTCAGTACGAATGCGCCGTAAAACAAAATCCCTCGATTCAGGCTTTTAGCTCCATTAGCACTTTGTTTTCATATTTTGTAATCTGACAATCTTATTATGAAAATATTTTAAATCATTCTTAAAAGTTTCCCGTGAATCCGTTCATTTGCATCCGCTACTCGCTTTATGGATTTCATTTTGTGTTTTGTTCTGTTTTTTTTCTTTTAATTTTTTTCTGTTTTTTTATGTTGTATTTTAGTTAATGTGTTCTATTTTGTTTCAAGAAAAAATTTTGAATACTCCTCACACTATTGTATTGATACATTTTGCTTTGGCTATATTGAGACAATACAAGAAAACACTGCTTTTTTGTGGATATAATCGTGTGAGCTGATGAAGTGATTATTTGTTTTTTGTTTTCCAGCTTTTAATTATTTTTTTAATATTTTATTTTAATATTTTTTTTCTTTTTCTCTTTTTATTGATCTTTCCATGTTTACTCTATATTATTATGTAGTTGAAAATAGTCAGTGCATGAAATAACTTGAATAACTTGTAACGAATTTCTTTTTATGGCGATATATATAATCAATAATTAAAAATAGCAACTGCATCGAATAAATTGTCCCGAATTTCTCTTTAACGCTTTACAGATAAATAATTAGAAATAATCAGTGGAATAACTTGTCCCTAATTTCTGTACAAAATAATCAATAATTGAAAATAGTCTGTGAAAGTTGCGTATTCCAAATTTATCTTTATCGCAATACATATAATTAATTGCCAAAAAGTGTCCATTGACATAATTTTTTTTTAAATAAAATGTATGAAATTTTTATAGCTACATTTAGATTTCTGTTGCATCTGTTTCCTTGTGAAAGTTTATATTAAACAAAAATTGTAAAAAAAACCCGGTTGTTTTCTCTTTTTTCCCCCTATGAATTGCTTAAATTTTAAAAATGATATTGCATAAATGTTTATTTGAATGACAAATTACCCTGCAGTTTGAAGAAATGTTATTTTAAACTGTATTTTAGAGGGTTAATAGGTTATTTATTTATTTATTTTTTAAAGAATAAAAGTACTTGGTTTCTATTTTTTCTCAGATACTGGTCGACTAATCTTTTGCAGTTAAAGTTTTAATTTATTCGTTTTAAAACACTGCAGTTTAAAAATATGCAAAAGGTTTTATATTTTATAATTTCTAATTTTTATTCCTGTTTTTGGTCTTGTGTAACACTTATTAATATATTAAAGAAAATTTAACTTTGTAATTTTTTCCAATTTTGCACATTTTTTAAAGTTTTAATGGGATATATGCAAGTGACGTAGCGTGGGTATCTCGATCCTAATTGGTTGTTAAAACGTAGTATTTGTTTACGTTAGCAAATGTTCTTTCCATTCTATTTCGAATAAGCCGAGTCTGTCACGATTCAATTCTCTTAAGTAAGATGACTTACGTAATAAGTTTTAAGCACATTTTATATTCCTTCACCAGGATTTCAATTATTTCACTATATATTTCTTAGTTAACGCAAATACAGGGACGAAGCTATGTTGAACATATGCAAATATATTATAAACCAAAGTTGCCAGGTACACGAAATAAGAACATATCACGGTTACAATAAAACACATAAACAAATAATAAATCTAAGTTAAGTAAAATAAGTAGACGAGAAAGAATATTATTTTAACAAAATTGATGAGGTATGTGGTGTTGTATGTAATTAATTTCTCGCTATTTAACATTCTAACATGTGTGGGTCACGCAGTGGTCTGAGACACGGGTTCTAATTGAACACCGAAGTCATCACTGACTGTGGTCAGTAGGTGGGTGGATGACCAGTTTGATCAGCCTACGCAGGGACCGAAGTTGCGCAATTTCGATCATACTTAAACTGTTCTACCGTAAAGTGCGCGACTTCGCACGCAGGTCGTCAGGCTACCAAAGAAGGGGAGCTACCCCTCTGCAGAGGATCAAAATTGCGATGGCATCTCTTCGGAACATCCTCGAGGTGTTTCTTAGACCGTCGCCAATAGCCCATCGTGCAGCTCTAGTGCGACGTAAATAAAGTACCCACCTAACATGTATGGTGAAACTTAGCTCAACTGCTATTATGTTCAACTTTGACTCACCAATTTGTTTATAAACAATCAGTTGGCGCTGATGTCATACGGCACACGTGTGGGTATCCGTGATCTTTTTCTTGAAGTACAAGTGCCCAATTACTGCAGAAAAAAATAGAATAAAGAAATCCATTTTTTTGTTGATCACTAAATTCCCATGAGTGACTGAATATATATTAAAATTACTGCATATATATTAAAATTAATAGAAGAATATAACTATTCTTAAAACTGAAATCGAACTATTCGAATTGAACGAAAAAATCTTACAAATGAAAGGTTTGAAGCTCCATCTATCGGAATATATTAAATGAAAACCAAGACTTTTGAAAGAAAAGATCTTGTTTCACCCCAAAAGTTTGCTGCAATAATTGTTTTTTTTTTTTTTTTTTTTTTTTTAACTTTAACTGTTTTCTTGATATAAAGTTTCGAAAATTCTAATCTAATTTAAAACTTTATAAACACGTTTTTATTATAACTTAATAAATGCGTTTATCGCTAATTACGAACTTATACTTTGTTTGCAATAAGAACTAAATCAAAACATCTTTTTTTATTTATTTACTTTATATACAGCATTTAATAAAAAAATTTAATCTACTAAATTTAGTTGCTGACATGTGTTTTTTGATATTTGGAAAATTTGGAAACTCAGTCGAGAATTTTCTTTAGTTCATAAAAAATTACATATTAATCATTTCTTTTCTTATACAGGAGATGAGTTTTTTTTCTTCATTAAAGCTCAAAAAATTACTCCATTAGTTATTAATTATTAAGATTATGCTTCTTAAATTTCTTTCTTAATGAACATAATGTGATTAATAAACATACGCAGCTTTTTTGCAGAGTAATTAAAGTGATAATTGAAAATTCCTAACTGAATTAGTTTTGAATCTTTAGAAACTTTTTTTAGAACTGCTCTTCTTTCCCCCTTTTTTTAAATAAAATATTTTTTTCTGAAAGTAACTTTTATTTCTAAACTATAAGGGTTTTTTCTTTTTTATTCAAATTTATTCAGGTATATTAAGCTATTATAATTAAGTTTTAAAGATTTACACTTTTTTTTAACGTGAAGTAGGAAAGGTAATAAGCTTATTTTATGTTGATAATTTTTTTTGACAGATTATCAAGTGTAAAAATGTAACCTCTTCTTGAATTTTTTCACTTTCTTTTACCAGTTTCTTTAAGCCTAATAAGAAAACTATCTTAATAGATACCTGAAACTATCCAAGTTATCTTTGTGGTAAAAAAAAATCTGATGAAACAAAATCTAGGAGAGAAGTTTTATGGCGTTTTAAGCAATATCAAACGGCAGTATGAACGACTTAAAAGTTTTTTTCCCCTTGATTAAAATTATTATCAATGGGACACTTTTGTCTTCTCAGAATTTTTTAAAGCAACTAAAATATATTTTTTTAAAAAAATGCCATACATTTTAATAAAATTTAAAATTTCAGAGAGCACAAAAATTAACTGAGTTGTTTGAAACCTTATAACATAGGTTTTATCCACAATGCCAAATGCTAAAAAAATGTTGCAAATGATTATCAAAATATAAGATTCAAAAAGAGACTAGGATATACTTAGTACTACCTAGACAAAAACAAAAAGCCGCGTGAAGGAAGCACAAATAAAAGTATAGAAATGGTCATACTATAGTTTCAGTTCTATAAACAGGAACCTTCCTCAGTGTCTTAACACCAAATTACAAATGACAGTAGAAAAGTAACGCTCACAAAGTGGTTTAACCAATAAGGACAGAGGAACAAGCTTGAACAAGATGATATCTTCCTATGACTAAACTAACTATCGATCTTCTTTTATCATATTCTAGCTGATTATCAATTTTTCGTACGGGGTGAAAATTAAAAGTAAATCATCAATAAATCAGTGTTGAACAAACACTACAAAATGATTCAAAATACTGAAAAGCATGTACAAGCACAAATAAAGCTAGAATAATTTAAGATTTGTTATCTTTTTCTTTTTTTTGAAGTTATACTTCTTATGCGACTTCCAACAAGGTTGCTTTAAACATTTAACGCTACATTTTTATTAGCCGGGAAATCACGTGGTAGGATCCAGTTTTCCCTCATTCATTTCCATATTGTTTTGGTTCTCACTAGCATAAAAATAATAAAAGTCATAAAAGTATTCGCGATCGCAACGCTCGAGTACGCCGTCTAGCGGGAGCCTGTAAATATCAGACATTAATTTATCACGTTTTCATTTAGTTCCATCGAAATCATTGACTGAATCAGACGCCATTTTTTAGCAGCAAATAAGAAACAAAATTTCCCTAAGGAAAAGGCCGAAGAACTTGAAAAAAATCTCCAGAATATTAGTAAATCTTTCAGGAACAGAACACGCCAAACATTTGAAGAAAAATTCCTCAATAATTTTTAATTTCTATTATCAACAAACTTGCAACTGATGACTTCCGATTTCGGATACTGTTACAGATGTGTGTATTAAGGTAAAATGCATTTATTCTGTCTTCAATTCATTACGAATTAAAGTGAAGTCAACATTGCTTTCGTCATTCCAGCGAATAAATATGAATTCAGAACATACAGAATTGTAACAGATATAACATATTCTTCTTCGTTACAGAATAGTATATATTTCTGTATCCATATAATTCGGAAAACAACAATAAAAAATTATCCAAGTTACTTGAAATAGTGCCATTTGTGCTGATTCTTAATTAATTTTAATCGTTTTCTTGGTAAGTATTTTCTAGTTTTGAAAAAATAAGTTCAACTAGAATTCAGCTATTCTGTTTTTAGCTACATATTCAAATTCATATTAATTATAAAATTTTGCTGTGTAGTATGTTATCTAACAGTAATGAAGGGATAAACTATGTATCTATTATTTGAGAATAAAGTTTTCAAACAAGGAACTTATCATTTTGTAATTCTCCGGGAATTATAAATCAGGTAAGTGCAATGATTTTTACAATAAAAAATTTGCCTGTAAATATTTTTTTTTCATTTGATGATGGTTCTCTACAGAATGGTTTTTTACGTCTGATTAAGAACTATAAGAATAAAAAAAAAAGAAACAATATGAAAGTTTTTATTTCAATGTAAAGAATTCTTCAAATCGTTTTTTTATCCTAAGAATTCTTTATTTTCCGTTTTTTAGTTTATAATTTTTTGATAAAAATTGTTCTCAAAATACTTTTTTTGAAAAATTAAATGGTATAACATTATGTGTTTATGTATACTTCTTGTATATTCCAATGTTTGAAGTAATATGATTCAGAAAAGTATGGAATAAAAATTCGGTACTTACGTATTAACGCCACCGCCGCTACAGATTTGGCGGTTTTTAAGTGCCGCTAATCTACACTTAAAATTTTTGCGACAATTCATAAAATAAAACACTTTATTTAAAATCAAAATAGTTATTTCGGTGGAAAATGAGCCGATATAGAGTTTAGCATAGATTCAAAACAATCATATCGCCATATGAACTCTGATAAATAAGATTCCAAATGAAATAACATTTCCAAAACGTACGTTTACCAAGATAAAGTTTTATGTTGTGGGAATTGGTATATTTTCGTTTTTTCGGTAAAATATTCCCCTCCTAAAAAAGTACAATTGCATCTTGTTTTGTTTTTGGCAAATCCCAAAGACGAATTTTTGTAGCACTAAAAATGGCGACAAAAAAGAATTGTTTTTTTTTGCTTTTGTTTCGTCAGCATTCTTAGTTTCTTAGTTTCTAAATAATGATTTTTATTGAAACTTGAAATTTTTTGATAAAAATTGTTGTCAAAAAACTTTGCTTACAAAATTAAATTTCATAAAATTATGAGGCTTATGTATACTTTTTGTTCATTTTAATTTTTGAAGTAATATGATTCTTAAAACTATAGAATGTAAAGTTTAAATGGGCCTTTCATGTAATATCATTAAATTTAGTAAAACTATTTCTCGGGCATTAAGTTTTAACTCTTATAAGAATATACATATTTTTTTCTGTTAATGTACAAATATTTTTCCGATGTGTTTTGGATATTCCTTCTCTAATAAAAAGAGATACCATTTTGTTTTCGTTTGCATAGGAAAGAATATCAAGCATTTTTCTTTCTTAAATTTAATTAGCCACAATAAAGAAGGAACGTTGCAATGCTACGTGCTACATCAACGACGTCTCTAGAGTAACTGAATGACTGTTCATATAGAAATCGCAGGTATTAGTCTCATACAACAACGCCCCCTATAGTTCATTGCGATCGCGAATTGTTTTTCTATAAATATTTTTTAGTTTGTTTTGATACACATATAATTTAATAGGGTAGTATTTTTTATTTTCAAATTTAGTGGATAACAATTGTAAAAAATGAGTGAAAACAATCCCACGGACAATGCGACGGATTTAAGGTTATGATAAGCTACGTCTCTTGTGAATATCAATTGATTGTTAGGTTTTCTCTCCTGAAATTACATTATGACGCATTCACATACATTATTAATACAAATACATTTTCTAGGGCGAGACGATGAGGCAACCACAAGCACTTCCACTGGTTCAAGAGGTCGACGAGGGAAAAATGCACAATATTACCGTCATTACGGAGCACGGAAGCGAGCAGAGCAGGAAAAAGAGTCGTTGAATAGAACTGGTGATCCTTCTACGACTGCTGATTCTTCTACAATTAACGTCGCTGGTTGCGATGTTTAACTTCTTCCGTGCGGAGGGACTCCACGCACTATTTTTTTTCGTTTCTTTCTTTCTTTTTTTTTAATTTTTTTTTTTTATTTTTTTTTTTTTGCTTTCGATACGTTATTAGCAAAATAAGCTTTTAAATGTTTATCCCAACGAAATAAAGATTAACTGTATTCAGCATCATTTGGCTTAACTCTCTTGCTCAAGACCCAACTGATGATAATAAAAATGAATCACAATCGAATTATTTCCTCTTGTCCTTGTTACCCCGAATGACCGAATGTCGACTTTCACCGGTGAATGCCAGCAATCACATAGTCGCTTTGGCCCGAAATATTTGCTATATCCAATTTGATATTAATTTATTCGTTGGTATTATTATATTTATTCGTTATTTTAATATCTTCTGAGGATAGATTAGGAGAAACATTAATGTTCGGAGTACCGGTTAAATACATACTGGGCAGTGACACTTGACCTTGAAAAAATATTGATGTAGGGCATACCGGGCAAATGTATACCGGGAAGTGGCACTGAACCCTAAAAAAGCATCAGTTTAGGGCATAGGTCGCCAAAGTGGTCTATATAGACCCCCAGGGGTCAATTTAACAAAAGCGGGGTCGATCTGAGCCAGGGGGTCGAATGGGGTCGATCCGAATCGGAAAATCACTCATACTTCATTGAGTATGCAAAATTTGTGAATTTTTTTATAATTGATTTAAAATCAGTTTCTTTATAAAACATAAATTAATAAACGTATCGGGTGAAACAAGTATTTACGTACCAGCGCGCAGTGGCACTAACTCAGCACAGTTTATAAGTCAGATGCATATGTGCGCTTGTCCAAATGTCACGTGTGACAAGCATTGACGTTACAAACGCAAACGTCATGGGCAGTTTCAGCTATCTCTGCAAACTGTAAACAGAGTTGAATATTTGCAGTGTCATTCATAAAACTTTTATAGTTTTGGATAATTAGTTATTGTTTCGATAAAAACCATTCGTTTAGTTTAGATATCAATTTTAATTATCAATGCATGTAAAAAAAGAAGGTAAGCATTAATAATATGGATTAGTACAACCAGCGACAAAAGTATAGCACACTTTGTATTTTTTTACGAAAATTAAAATTGACCAATTTTGAACCCAATATAGCGAACTTTGCAAAAAAAAAACACCACACACACCCATCTCATTGATTAAGAAGCAATAAATCTGTAGTTACTTTACTTATTATTTTCACTTATTCGTAATTACTTGTTATTTAATAAATATTAAGGTATTTAAATTTCAACATTAATATAGTTTTCTTAAAACTATTGTTACACAATGTACTATTACTTTAATAAATGTTTAAAATCATTAAAAACACAGTATCTAAAAAAGTTTTATTTTAATTAACAGAAAATTACTTTTATGGGGGTCGATGGAGATTTCGAAAAATTATGTAGGGGTCAATGATCAAAAAAGTTTGGCGACCCCTGATTTAAGGTATACCGGGAAAATATATCCCGGGCAATTGCACTTCGGACATTATATATATTTCGGACATTAACCAAAGAGACTATGTTTTTGTCAACACGTCCTGGTGGAAGTCACCAACCACCAATTTCGGTCATTCACAGTAACATCCTCATTTATTTCGAAGGGGCGGTAAAAAAAAAACCTCATTTCACAGTATCTGTAATAAAACTGCACAGTATTGTTGCAATTTTAATAGGCAATTTTAACTTTTGATAGATGAGTATTTCCAGGGTCAATTTCTATTCTTCTCATATTAACCATCTGAAATAATAAATAACTATTTTATTGACTCAAAAACATTTTTTTTTCAAATGTGGCTCAATATAGTGTCCGTTCTAATGATCTGAAAATTGTATACAGAGTGTTTTGAAACTCAAGGGCAAAAACTTAAGGAGATATATTTTATATTTAATATATTTTTAGATAACCGCTCTTGAAACAGCCAACCAATATTTTTTTGCGTTTGCGACTGCTAATGTTTAATTCCGTAACCTTGTAATTTTGAACCCAATCCAGATGACGAAGAAACTCCTGGATAGAGTATTGGAAGAAAGTTAAATACTTGGAGGACTTTTAGATGGAACTAACCCGCATTCGCGTTACATGGTGAGGAAAACTATGGAATTTTCCCACGGTTAATCTAGAAATGTATAAACGCGTATAAAGATATCAGTACAAAAATGTACTTCCTGTACAGTTTTTTATTGTACAGAAAGTTCAGTATGTAGTACTCGAAAACTGTTTGACGTGTATAAAAATATAAGTTCAAAACTGTACTATAAGTCCTATCGACAATCCTGTCGTCGATTTATCATAACAAATACACGAGGTTCAATACCACATTTGTCTAGACAGCAATTTTAAAGTCTATCCCCCTTTTTACCCAGTCTCCCCACTACACATAGATGGAACATAAAGTACCTCTGCACAGAGATAGAACATAAAGTACCTCAATATCTTGATATGGTGTTGGCCAATAATGATAAAATCATGTTTATATCACAAAGAGCACATTTTAATGTATTGCTGTTACTGCAACGTACCTGTCAACTTAAGAAAAAAACAATGACATTTTACCTCAGACTAGAAAATCATTGAAAATTTTTTGTGAAAAAGAACTTTTAAAAATAAATTTATGTGAATTTTAGCATTTTTTGAAGAAAAAAATGCTTTTTCTTACATAATTTCAGCTACAATGTACTGAAAATACAAACAAATGATTGGCTTATTAAATATTATAAAGCAAATGTTATTCACTATTGTTCTTTTCAGGAAATATTTCCGTTTGTATACGAAAAATATAATTTTCAGGTGAATGAATTACTCAGTAAATGCTTACTAAATTATACAAAATTAATTCTAAATTTTTAAACTATTTATCAATTTTCATTAAAAATTATCTTATTTAGTCGTTAGTTTTCTGTTAAATGGCTATTTCATGCGCGATTTGTCTCGCATAATCCGATTATAAACGTGGAAACTTATTATACGAGTTGTTATTTTAAATTATTATAAGACAATTATTTTCTTCTTCAATTATTTTCAGAAATTACCCCCGAAGCGTAATTACCTGTCGAAAATACGTTCGAAGCTCTGGAAGGGGTGGTACATCGAAAATCTTAATTTAATTGAAAAATAACTTTAGTTTAAATTAATTTAGGAGTAATGAGAAACTCGACGTGGGTACAGTAAAAATATCTCTTTTATAATCATTAACATTTATCTTTTTTTTGTCTTTCTTTCTTTTGGCGAGATAGAAGGAAAGAGTGAGATAATTAATACCTCCCTCCTAGGCATGTGCCCTATCTCTCTTTCTCTAATGATGCTTTATCGCCAAGCTATCCCTTACTGCCAAGTGTCAAAACAAATTATTACTCCCAGGAAAAGGATAGAGTTTAAAAGGACAATCGAATTTTTTGCTGTTAAATTAATTTTCTCTCTTTAATAATTCATTAATTTTCTCTTTTCTTCTATCAACATACAATTTAAAATAATTCCATTCTCGTTAAATTGCTGAACTCTGAAAATAACTCGAAAGAAATAAACGGATTAAATTAAATATATATTGTTATTTTTTCCTTTTTTAAAAGACAAAATCACCTTAAAAAATATCTGCAGTATGCATGTTTTACTAAGTAATTAAATATATACGACGCAACTAAATAATATAATAATCCAAAGAAACTGAAGAGGTAATGAAAACTTTATTCGCCTAACAAAAATTCAAATAGCAGTCGGCATTCAAAAATAGCCGCCCATTTTCAAGACTTGCCAGACATAAATTAATGAGATGGAAAATATTTGAAATAAGAAAGTAAAGTTGCCAACGAAAAATGGAAAAATAAACGTGAGAAAAACCACAGTAGCAGAGAGAGAAAAAAGATGAAAAACAGTACAAAAAATTTGCCAAGAGGGGCAAATCAGGGTAGAATGCATTTCCACGCGTTATGGAGAGTTGAGAGGAATTAATGTCGTTAACAAAGGTACCCTAACGACAGCAATAGCCACAGACAGCAATGTTACTTCGGCTGTAACAGGAAAGAGGACTGTTGCAACAGAGAATTTCTGAAATTGCACCAAGGGAATGTAATAAAGTTAACCGTAATATTTCAAAATCAAACAAAACTATTATTGTAGTTTCACGAGTCTTTGAGTTCAAATACATTATTTATTTTCAGACCAATCGGCTGCAACAGGAAATACAGGGCGTCTATAAAAGAACTCCGGGGTTTTGAGGCAAAATATTCTAATGAAATAAAAAACATGCATGCATGTTTTATACATGACTAAAAAGCTTACATTTTCAAGTTTTTTTTAACACTTAGTAAAGTTCTATATGAGCCCCGTTAGTGGCACGGCAGACGTCTAAACGGTATTCTACCTCTTCCCATGTCCTGGCGAGCATGTCTGGGGGGACGGTTGCCACACAATTGACTATTCGTTCCCTGAGATGTTGAACATCACGAATTTTCTCTGCATACACAAGATTCTTGATATGCCCCCAGAAGAAAAAATCCAACGGAGTCAGATCAGGGCTCCTTGGAGGCCATGGAATAGGTCCCTCCCTTCCGATCCACCTGTTGCCGAGCTGAGCGTCCAATGCCTCACGCACACGTAAAATGAAGTGTGGCGGGGCCCCATCTTGTTGAAAGTAAACTAAACCCTTCTCCGCCTCAATGTCATCGAACTGAGGGAAAAGATACTCCTCCAACCTGCAGCGCCGCCAACAGTTGATACAAACATTCCCAATTGGTATGAGTAAAACTTTTTGAGTTACTCTTTTCAGAGAAATCGACTAAACTTTGCTATCTTTTATAGTTAGTGAGATATGAATTTTTAAAACCCCGGAGTTCTTTTATAGACACCCTGTATAATTGTTGCAACAGAGATTTTTGAAAATTCCATCAAGGGAATGTATTCAAGTTTAACTGTAATATTTTGAGATCAAGCAAAACTATTATTACAGTTTTTTGAGTTTTTGAGTACAAATACATTATTTTGAGACCCATAGGTTGCAACAGGAAAGAGAATTTTTGCAACAGAGAATTTTTTAATTTCCTTCAAGGGAATGTATTCAAGTTTAACCATAATATTTTGATATCAAGCAAAACTATTATTACAGTTTTTTAAGTCTTTGAGTACAAATACATTATTTACTTTGAGACACATAGGTTGCAACAGGAAAGAGAATTTTTGCAACAGAGAATTTTTAAAATTCCATCTAGGGAATGTATTCAAGTTTAACCATAATATTTTGATATCAAATAAAACTATTATTACAGTTTCTTAAGTCTTTGAGTACAAATACATTATTTACTTTGAGACCCATAGGCTGCAACAGGAAAAAGAATTTTTGCAACAGAGAATTTTTAAAATTCCATCAAGGGAATGTATTCAAGTTTAACCATAATATTTTGAGATCAAGCAAAACTATTATTACAGTTTTTTAAGTCTTTGAGTACAAATACATTATTTACTTTGAGACCCATAGGTTGCAACAGGAAAGAGAATTTTTGCAACAGAGAATTTTTGAAATTCCATCAAGGGAATGTATTCAAGTTTAACCATAATATTTTGAGATCAAGCAAAACTATTATTACAGTTTCTTAAGTCTTTGAGTACAAATACATTATTTACTTTGAGACACATAGGCTGCAACAGGAAAAAGAATTTTTGCAACAGAGAATTTTTAAAATTCCATCAAGGGAATGTATTCAAGTTTAACCATAATATTTTGAGATCAAGCAAAACTATTATTACAGTTTTTTAAGTCTTTGAGTACAAATACATTATTTACTTTGAGACCCATAGGTTGCAACAGGAAAGAGAATTTTTGCAACAGAGAATTTTTGAAATTCCATCAAGGGAATGTAATCAAATTTAACCATAATATTTCAAAATCAAACAAAACTGTTACTGTAGTTCCGCGAGTCTTTGAGTTCAAATACATTATTTATTTTGAGACCAATCGGTTGCAACAGGAAATATAATTGTTGCAACAGAGACGAGTTTCCGAAGCTTTGAGCTCAAATATGTTATTTATTTTAGGGTAGGTTCCTAAATCCTCTCCCCATCAAAAGAAAACATTTTATTCTGTCTATAACAGAAAGAAAAAAATTGATACCGTCAGGATGTGAAAATGGATGTCTTAGGTTTTAAAAGATCACCGAGTCGAAACCCATGTTCGATATAAATCCTTTGTTTACTACTTTGATGTAATCTATGAACTTAAGGCGATTCTGTCCTAGTAGCACTTTTTAAAATTGGAATACGAGAGAAAGCAGGTATATGACAAAATTAACGGTTGCCGCAGGTCACTAGGCGACTAAATAAAGCAAATGGCGATAATAAAAAAATTCTACCACTTGGCACATTTTTTTTTGTCGAAAATGCACAACGTGTGCATATTTTTATTTTCATTTTTAATAAATATGGAATTTATTTTTCAATTTTTCGTTGGCAACTTCATGTTTTTATTTCAAATCATATTTGTCTTAACACTTTGACGTTTGGTAAGTCTTGAAAAAGGGCACCTATTTTGAAGCGCTTAAAACATGTCGACTGTTATTCCATATTTGTATATTTTTGAAGTGCTTAAAACATGTCGACTGTTGTTCCATATTTGTGTGTTTTTGAAACGCTTAAAACATGTCGACTGTTATTCCGTATTTGTATATTTTTGAAGAGCTTAAAACATGTCGACTGTTATTCAATATTGGTATATTTTTGAAGAGCTTAAAACGTGTTGACTGTTATTCCATATTTGTATATTTTTGAAACGCTTGACACATGTCGACTGTTATTCCATATTTGCATATTTTTAAAGCAAATAAAAGTTTCCAATCAGGTAACACATGCCTAAATGTTAAAGTATAAAAGAAGGATATGATTTTAAATAACTTTTGCCGAAATTTTCTAATGCTGAAGTGCAAATTTTACTGTTTGAAATTTTGCTTTCAAATAGCAAATAGAATCTATTAGTTAAGTTACAAAATCAGACTCAAAAACGGATTTTCGATGAGAAAACAAGTTTTTTTTCCCGACGGATATGGATTTTTGTCTCGCAAAAGAAAGAGAGAAGCCGCAAACGGTAAAATACAGTCCCCATAGTTTAGTCTGGGATTTTGATTTGCAAATTTAATGAGAAAATACTAAGTTTATTAAACTAAGTACAATTTTTTTTTCCAATTTCCTGAAATGGTTTTGCAGAAACATCTTTAATTTTTGGCACTAGGTAAACTCAATTTTTTTCATTGTATCCCTTTAAAACAATGTTAATTAAAAACCTCATTTATACTAGTGCTTTTAATTAACCTATTATTATAAGTATTAAAGTAGGATAAATGAAAATGTCTTTTATATATGCTTGTCTGTTACTGTCATTTAATTAAGTGAGGTCTTAATTAATGAAGAATATTAACTCGTCCATGATCTCTTATTTAATGTGAAGCCATATTAAATTCTTCATAGGATGGGGTGAAAATTCATGAAGTTAGTTTAAGGAAACACTTGACTTTGGTACGGAATGTTTTTCTTTAAAATTTATTACAATATCACCTAAATTTACTTCATTTATAAAAGATAATATCTATTAAAGTTATTAATTGATGTTTTGCAATACATTTCTAATCGCAATGAAATTAGTTCAGTGCTGATCACAACTATTTTATTTTTATCTTATAATCGGTGTTTAGGATAAATTCTTTGGTTTTCGGCCATCGATGTTTTTAACTTCCTAGTCTTGAAATTTTAAACCTACCCAGGAGACAATCTAGAATCAAGCTAAATGCCTATCAAAGTTTCTAATTGGTGTTTTGCAATACATTTCGAATCGCAATAAAATTATTTCAGTGCTGGTACCCTTATCTTATTTTGTCTTATAACAGGTGTTTAACATCCATTTTTTGGTTTGCGGACAACGATGTTTTCAACTTCCTAATTTTGAATCCAATTCAGAAGACAATCTAGAACCTAGCTTAATACCTATCAAAGTTACTAATTGGTGTTTAGCAATACATTTCGAATCAGCTCAGTGCTGATTCGAACTGTTTTATTTTTATCTTATAATCGATGTTTAAGATAAATTCTTTGGTTTTCGGCCATCGATGTTTTCAACTTCCTAATTTTGAAATTTTGAACCCAACCCAGGAGACAATGCAGCTTAATACCTATCAAAGTTACTAATTGGTGTTTAGCAATACATTTCGAATCAGCTCAGTGCTGATTCGAACTGTTTTATTTTTATCTTATAATCGATGTTTAAGATAAATTCTTTGGTTTTCGGCCATCGATGTTTTCAACTTCCTAGTTTTGAAATTCGGAACCCAACCCTGGAGGCAATCTAGAACCTAACCTATCAAAGTTATTAATTGGTGTTTTGCAATACATTTCGAGTCGCAATGAAATAAGCTCAGTGCTAATTCGAACTGTTTTATTTTCTAATCTGTGTTTAACATCTATTTTTTGGTTTGTGGCCATCGATGTTTTCAACTTCCTAATTTTGAAATTTTGAACCCAACCCAGGAGACAATGCAGCTTAATACCTATTAAAGTTACTAATTAGTGTTTAGCAATACATTTCGAATTGATCACAATGAAATTAGTTCAGTGCTGATCCCAACTATTTTATTTTTATCTTATAATCGGTGTTTAAGATAAATTCTTTGGTTTTCGGCCATCGATGTTCTCAACTTCCTAGTTTTGAAATTTCGAACCCAACCCAGGAGACAATGCAGCTTAATACCTATCAAAGTTACTAATTAGTGTTTAGCAATACATTTCGAATCGCAATGAAATCAGTTCAGTGCTGATCCCAACTATTTTATCTTATAATCGGTGTTTAAGATAAATTCTTTGGTTTTCTGCCATCGATGTTTTCAACTTCCTAGTTTTGAAATTTCGAACCCAACCCAGGAGACAATCTAGCTTAATACCTATCAAAGTTACTAATTAGTGTTTAGCAATACATTTCGAATCGCAATGAAATTATTTCAGTGCTGATGCCAACTATTTTATCTTTATCTTATACTTGGTGTTTAACATCCATTCTTTGGTCGATGTTTTCAACTTCCTAGTTTTGAAATTTTGAACTAAACCTATGAGACAATCTAGAATCAAGCATCGGGACACACAAGCTTTCCTGAAGGACTTTTCGATGGAACTAACTAGCATAAAATGGCAAAGTAGGAAGCCGCTAAAAAGAGCAAAAGAATTCTACCTATTATCCGTCTATCACCGGGAATATTTTACGTTAGCAATATAGTCGGTGCGGGCTAGGAGTAGAATTCGAATTGACCAGCCATAGTTAGGATTCAAACCAGGGTCACCTCACTTGGAGGCAATCAATCTATCGCCTGCACCAGTTCTAAGTAGTGTAAATTTAAAAAATATTTTTTAGGCTGAGATTGGAATTTCTACGTATTTAAATCATCATCATCATCCCAGGCTTAACATTCCAGAGTGCGCCAAGGTCTTCTTCGTGAGAACTCTCCACACTGTAAAAAAGCGTTTCGCATAGTTGAGAAAAAAATTTGTCAAAATAGCTGCAAAACATATATAGTCGAATTTAAGAACTCCATGTATTCATTATTGAGTACAGCGGCATGCTCAATAATTCGGTATGAAGTGCTATCTATGCATATATATTTCTCTAACACGGCGACAAAAAAAGCTTCATTACAACTCCCCGAATGGCAACGCTAGAAAATCGACTAATGATTGCCGCTCAAAATGTCACATGCCAAATCTAGATAAGATGGCTCAACATATAGCGGTTTTAAAAACGGAAACTGAAATAACCAGAGAGAGCATAAGCTAGGCAGAAGTGAGTAGTCTTTGTCGATAGATCTCTATTTTAGTATTTTGTCGAAAGCGTTTTTTTTTGACGAATTTATATATTACGAATTAATTTGACGATTTTTGATTTATATTACAAATTTATTTGCTTTACTAAAATTTATTTGTTTATACAGGTTTTTCCATTGCAATTCACTTATTTCAATTTCTAATAGACTTAATTATAGCCAAAATTTTAACCTTTTTAAAGAGATATCAGTTTTAGAAATTGTATCTTAAGATTTTATACTATAGCACATTTCTAATAGGTTTAACGAATTACATGTCATTTATTTGAATTCAAATTTATTTTAATGACTTAATATTTACTAAAAAGATGTAATTTTGTTTTTTAAAAAAAGTTGTTATATGGATTTGAATGATTGTTTTGAATTCTTTGAATTTTGTGCATTTGCAATGTACCCAAGTTAGTAGCGAGAGAAGCGAGCTTGGTTTGCGAAGCTAACCATATAAGATAGCGTAGCAATTTTCGGGGGTTGGCAAGAGTTAGCGAGCAGGGGGCGTAGCCCACTAGTATTAATGAATACGCGAGGTTTTCAAACTTGACTGTAATTGTTTCGGAGTTATATGAACGCATTTTTTGCTCAATTTTCATAAACTTTTTTTACAACGCAAGCGGGTTTTTTTTTACACAATAGTCCTCTAACTTTTACAGTTAGAGTAAAATAGTTATTTTCAATGCCATCAACCTCTAGGTCTCGTGTGTTTTAGCAATAAAATTCAGCTATAAAGGCAGTTTTTATTTATCCGAATAACGGATAAACTCTAGTTAAGTTTACTTAATTTAAGTAAAATAAATTATACTTGACTATTACTATCTTATCAATATTTTTAAATTGGAATGTATTCGCCACACATTATTTATCTCTACTCTTATAAATGTAGATTTCAAAATCTTAAGCCAATATAAGAATCATATAAGAAAACTTATGTAGGAAGGCAGCATACGTTACTTGCACATAAAAATTGTGAATATGAATTTTTTATTTCTTGACACCACCTGAGATTTAACTAAAGTATGAAATTTTTCGATATTCAACCATATTAAGAAAAATGATAAATCTATTTCAAAGTGCCGCGAGGGCTCAGGGGATAGAACTAATCCTAAATAGTTGTGCAGATTATGTGAGAAATCTTTCTTATCACTTCGGCATAATAAAACTAAATGCGTCAATAAACAAAAAGTACGTTTAAGCAAAAGAATGAAAAATTTTAGGCGTTCAAATTTTTTACGGTTTTTTCTCATTTTACTTTTCTTCAAATTTATGTTAAATTATGTAATAAAAAATGGGGAACCTAGTTAGATTTATTTTAAACTATTACAGGATTTAGGGACAATAAATTAATCTATTAAAAATTCTTCTTTTAACTTTTTCTAAGAATAATACAAAAGGAATAATGTCTTATTCAGATTTTTGAATTAGGTAAATATTTTTGGTATTTTAAGAAAATGTGGTTTTTAGTAGAATAATAAAAGCTATATATTGAATTAAATGCGGCTTCAGAGCAACCATTTGTGATTTTCTTTTTCCACACAATTTGTTATAAAAATAAAGTAAATAAAAAAATTTCTTTGATTTGACCGCCTTCCAATGAGGTGAACCGAGTTCGAATCCCCAGCGATGACTGGTCGAAACGAATCCACATCCGGCATGCACCGCCCACAGTGCTGACGTGAAATATCCTCAGTGGTAGACGGATCATAGGTTGGAGTCTCTTTGCTATCAGGCTAACCGTGGAAGGTTCTCATGGTTTTCTTATCCATGTAACGCAAATGAGGGTTAGTTCCATCAAAAAATTACTCCATGAAGGCAAATTTCTCCCACTACTTGATCCAGGAGTTCCCTTGTCTTTTGGATTGGGTTTAAAATTATAAGGCTACGGAATTGAATATTAGTAGTCGTAAACTTGAAAAATTGGCTCGGCTGTTCAACGACGGTTATAAAATAAAACGAATATATATATATATATATATATATATATATATATATATATATATATATATATATATATATATATATATATATATATATATATATATATATATATATATATATATATATATATATATTAATTCTTTCTAATTTACAGTAGAACAATATCCCTTTCATAGAGATAATTTGAAAAATATTTTTGTTAAAGATTAATTAAGCGGGTGACTTTTTTAACAAAACTGTTAGCTGTTTCGGTCACATTTATTTAGAATTAAACCTTATATACAATAGCATTTTTCAAAATTCAAACAGGATTGTCACTGCATACTTATTTAGTAATTAGTAATATTTAATTTATAAAAATCATCAGTTAACAAATACGCTTGTATCGGAAGTCATTTGGAAGCAATACAGGAAAAAGAAAAATCGAATGAAGAGAATAGCAGAGAGTTCATTTATTTATTTTTTTCGCATCACTTGCAGAATTTATTTTCGATTTTGTTACAAAACATATATTACGAGTTTACAATTAATTTCATCGTCCTTTGCCTTTGTCAAAAATAAAAAAATTCAAGCATTTATTCTCAAAAGAATTCTTATGCAATTGTTTTTAATGAGTTTGTTTTAATTAAGTGCAAATTGCTTAATCAGACAATGCTATACAAAGCTTTCAATTATAAATGTAATGTCAGTGGAAGTAATGTTCTCTGCGTAATCAAAGATAAGAATCAAGAAACAATTGTACAAGGTTATTCTTTTCAGATTTGAGTCAGCTATAAAAGAAATGTTAGTTAATTATTGTTATACAAACTAATAATAGTCATACTAAAGCAGGGGTTGCCAAACTTTTTTGATTATCGACCCCTACATAATTTTTCGAAATCTCCATCGACCCCCGCAAAAGTAATTTTCTGCTAATTAAAATAAAACTATTAGATACTATGTTTGTACATTTATTTTATGATTTTAAACATTTATTAAAGTAATAGTACATTATGTAACAATAGTTTTATGAAAAATATATTAATATTGAAATTTAAATACCTTATTATTAAATAATAAGTAATTATGCATAAGTAGATATAATAAGTAAAGTAACTAAAGATTTACTGCTTCTTGATTAATAAGATGGGTGGGCCTGGTGTTTTTTTGCAAGCTTCGCTATATTGGGTTCAAAATTGGTCAATTTTAATTTTCGTCAAAATTGGTCAATTTTGTAATTTTCGTAAAAAAATACAAAGTGTGCTATAGTTTTGTCGTGGGCTGTACTAATCCATATCATTAATACTTACCTTCTTTTTTGTGCATTGATAATTAAAATTGATATCTGAACCAAAGAATGGTTTTATCGAAACAATAACTAATTATCCAAAACTATAAAAGTTTTAATAATGACACTGCAAATATTCAACACAGTTTGCAAAGATAGTTGAAACTGCGTACAAGCGCATATATGCATATGACTAATAATCTGCGCTGAGTTCGTGCCACTGCGCGGTGGTACGTACATACTTGTTTCACCCCAATAAATATACGTTTATTAATTTATGTTTTATAAAGAAATTGATATTGAGTCAATTATAAAAAAAATTCACAAATTTTACATACTTAATTAGGTATGTGTGATTTGCGTATTGAGAACTGTTTCTTTTTTCGACCCACAATTGACCCTTCCGATTCGGATCGACCCCCATTCGCTCCCCTGTCTCAGATCGACCCCTGCTTTCGTTAAATAGACCCTTGGGGGTCTATATAGACCACTTTGGCGACCTCTGTACTAAAGCAACAACAAGAATAAACTAATAATAAAAACTATAATACAAAATAATAGTAAAAAATAGTAGACAGCAACTTATTATAAAAAATTTATTGTAAAACAAACAAACTCATAATAACAAATTAATAAACTTGCAAACTGATGTTTTTTTAAATGAATTATTGTTCTTATTATATACTGTAATCTAGTTATTAAATGAACAATGAATAATATGAAAATACGTTTAAGAAGCGCTGTGTCACGCAGTGGACTAATCGTAAAGACACGGTTCCCAGTAGAACATCATCACTGGATGCGGTCAGTAAGCGGGTGGGTGACCACTTTGATTTGCCAGAGTAAGGACCGAAGGTGCGCGATATCGGTCCCCGTTAAACTGTTCTACCGTTAAGTGCTCGATTTCGCGCATGTCGTCGGGCTATCAAAGCAGGGGAGCCATCCCCTATGTAGAGGATCAAAATTGCGATTTCATGTCTTCGGATCATCCTCAGGGGTGTTTCCCAGACCGTCGCCAATAGCCCATCGTGTAGCTCTAGTGCGACGTAAATTAACTACAACTACAATGAATAACAGCAACATTATTTTATTTATGTAAATTTAATATCTTGAATAAATAAGTAATTATACAATAAGTCTAACAATAAGTCTTAAATGTCTTAATTGCTTATAATCTTTAAAGAAAATCTTTGATGTATTTTATTTTTTAATTGCATATTTTCAAACTATTATAATTACTACCGTTTTATTAAAATTTTCTAAGAATATCATAAGTGAATTACCTCAAATAAAAAACCTGATATTTAATTTAATCAATCCTAAAGAAATAGCTGTATGCGTGCCCTGTTCTTTTAAGGAATAGCATCCAGTGTATAAAATATATTATATATTTTATACAGTATATAAAAAATATTATACGATACAAAATATAATATGTTTATTCAGAAAACGAACCATTTATTTTCATATCAAAAAAGTAGAAATATGATGATAATTGGTTGATAACATCAATTCCACTGCTGGGCATTTTAGGAGTAAGACAGGCCTTACGAAATGGCATCTATAGACTGTTTGATCTGAAGATCCCATTTTATAGTTAAGATCATCGGAACATGATTACATTAATGTTAAAATGTATAACAGACATTGGACACTGTCGAATAGACATTAGCCTAAAGTCATCTAACCATTATCGGAATTGATAAGATTATATTATATAATGTTTAAATATATAAGAAAATAAGGAGTTTATGTTTCTCATAAGATCTTTATCAAATATTCACTTTCATATTTCGCGACCATTAAAAGCTGTACCTGCCAAATGTTATGTTATCAAAGCAAATATCTCGAATTAATAAATGGGAGCATTTTATGCGACTGCAATTTGGAAATTGTCAACAAATTGTCAAAATTAAACATTTGTTTGAAATAAAATATTATCAACTAATGTTTTTTTTGTATAATTAAGTCACATGTAAGTTTAAGGTTTGATTTTTTAATGTTGACACATTTCAAACCAACAATGAAATATAATCAACTGTAGAAGGATCCAAATATAATCAATAATTCCAGAAAATTGAATAAAAACCAAATTTATTGTCATAGAAAAAAATTTCATGGAATCAAAAATAAATTAATATAATTAAATACGAATATAAAATATATAACATATATTTATCAAGAATTATTCCTATTTATCAAGAATAATAAATTATCAGGAATTCAGACATAAAATTTTTCAAATAAATCGTAGCAGTCAAAACTAAATGTGATATCTATATTTATAAAAATGAATATGTGTGTGTGTGTTTGTCCCTTATAGTCACCAAACCACCAGAGCAAAAGCGATTAAATTTGTCATACAAATAGTTTGAAGTACCAGGGAGGTCACTGTCAATGCTTTAGAACATTCTACGATGAATCGTTCGAGCGAGATAGGGGAAAGACGAAATGGAATTTTAGGATTTATTAAAAGTTAGCCATTGTTTTAAAAAAATGATTTAATTCTGTTTGATGAGAAAAAAGTTTAATGTACGTACTTAAACATACAATTATTTATTATTCGATTAACAACATTAACGTGGTAGCATTCGTAGACTACGTCACCAAATTAATCTTTCAAAAGTATCTAATACCATGTATTTGTTTTGCTGATAGTAATTCTTTTAAAATGTGTTTTTATAAAAGTAAATCAACGGTAATTAAAATGAAAAAAAATAGTTAGGTATTTAAAGGCAAAATTATTTTAAAAGTAGTACTAATTCGCTTAGAAGAAAATTAAAAAATTGCCATAATATTATTGACGTCAATGGTTCTTAATTAATTTGGTCAATGAATGCATATTGAAATAAGCTATGAACTAAAAGGCAAAATTAATGGAGTATAGGTACTTATTCGTTTAAAGGAAATAGCTATACGACAATGATGAGTAATTAATGTTGTTAAATTCATATTAAAAAATTAACCTTTCTATTAAAAAGCAAAGTTAATGGTAAAAAGATATTAATTCGTTTTGATGATATCATTATTTGTCATATTATTGATACTAAAGGTGAATTGTTATACGTTTTCTGTATTAATGGAAAAAAATAAGCTACGTGCTGAAAAACTAAGTTTATGGAGAAAAAGTTAATTGGAAGTTATTTGTTTACGGGAACTGTAGAAAACCGCCATGCGCATATGACGCTTCATTAGTTTCGGTAATATGTATTACTGGTTTTAAGGTAATTGTTGCAGTTTTATTAATTATTGCTTCGCTCGCTACCATCTTAGATACATTGCACATGAACAAATTCAAAACAATCATTCAAATCCATATAAAAACTTTTTTTTTTAAAAGAATTACATCTTTTTAGTAAATACTAAGTCACTAAAATAAATTCGAATTCAAATAAGTAACATGAAATTCTTTAAACCTATTAGAAATGTGCTATAGTATGATTCGTGATATAAATCAAAAATCGTCAAATAAATTCGTAATATATAAATTCGTGAAAAAAAGCGCTTTCGACAAAATACTAAAATAGAGATCTATCGACAAAGACTACTCACTTCTGCCTAGCTTAATAGTATGAGATTGCCGCAGCTGATGCTCTCTGGTTATTTCAGTTTCCGTTTTTAAAAGCGCTATAAGTTGAACCACCTCAGCTAGATTTGGCATGTGACATTTTTAGCTGCAATCATTGGTCGATTCGCCGTGTAAGAGAAATAGTAACGTAAACAAAACAAAGCAAACGTTGCCACCGGCGGAAAAGAAATACAGCCAAAATTTGGGAGCCACGTAAGAGAATTATATATATTAGATTCTACAGGGGGTTCACCGTAGTTTCAGTACATATTTTTTCCAGTGGTTGCAACGATAGTGTAGTAATATTTTTAATCGATTAGAATTAAAAGAATTTTTCACCACTACTTATGAATAGATTGAACAATAAATTAACGGCCTAAGAGAAATGGTCGTGATCCAAAGTTTCTATCATTTGCTTTTAAAATTTCGGAGTTAGTTCGCTGCCACTGATAAATGTATTCCGCTCAAAACTCAAATGCTGAAGGGTTATATAATAGGTAGGTAGGTGGGTGGGTACTTTATTTAAATCGCACTAGATTTGCACAATGGGCTATTAGAGACGGCCTGGGAAACCATGAGGATTCGAGGTATCGGTTCTCGTTAAACTGTTCTGCCTTAAAGTGCACGACTCCGCGCTCAGGTCGTCGGGATACAAAAAGCAGGGGATCCATCCTCTCGGCAGAGGATCAAAATTGCGATGGCACGTCTTCGTAACATCCTCAGGGATGTTTCTTTCTCAGACCGTCGCCAATAGCCCAATGTGCAGCTGCTGTAGTGTGGCGTAAATAAAGTACCCAGTTTTGTGCATAATTTCCTTATGTTATTCAGCAATGATTAATTGATTTTTTTTATTCACCCCGTACGAAGAACGGATATTTAGCTAGTAATCAAACAAAATAAAGTTTAAATAAATATAAATTATTGAATAAATGTAAAAATTAAACATAATAAGAGTATAATCGAACATAAATGAATCAAAACGATCATAATCGAATACAGACGCAGTTGAACATATTCTATTTGATTTGATTGAAATGAATAGAATAAAATAGTTTAAAAATTATTGTTTTAAAACAATTTAAACCAAAGTAGATGAATTCGAATTCTCAAAATACAAATAACGAGCACTAATCGTACAAATTCCTGTCCTGGTCAGTGAGTTATTCGTGAAATATCAATATATATTTTTAGTATTCACATAACTTTGGAAATATTTTGGCCTAAATTTTTCTTTTCATGATTTTTGTTACTTTTAAACTATAGCAAACTTGAAACAATAACATTAAAAATCAAAGCAAAGAAACGGCAAAATTCAAAAGCAAACAAACAACTTTTTTTTATGATAAAAAGTATTATTGTAGCGAGAAATTTGTAAAAATAAAGCCATAATCTTATATAAGTTATACTGATACCGTCTATTTTATACTAACGTGCTTACAAATAGAATAATCCCTCCGAAGCATTAAAAATCATTTACTTATTATTTAATTTTCAAGTTCATAATTAAAATAATTTTTTCATTTTAACTTAAAATTTAAGACTGCTTATTATTGGCGTAATTTCTAAATGTATGATTCAATTTATATTGTATTTAAAGTTTTTACAAATTAAATATTATGTCCAGAATTTTAAAGTATTTCGTGCTCAACACTGCACGATTTCATTAAAAAGTTTTTAAAACAAAACAATAATGCACTTTTCATAACTCTTTAGCTAAAAGTTAAAGTTTTATTGCTTAAAACCTAATGCAAAGCTTGTTTTTAGTTAACATTTACTAACTCGCTTAAAATGATGACTGGACTTAAGAACAGATAAATTGCTTACAATTTTTTTTTTTTAAAATGCCAACTTGGCGAGATTTTTGCACGTTAATGAAAATAATTTAAATCAAAGAATAATATTTTTAGCATATTTTTATATTTCCGAACAATAATACAGGATTGGGGCAACATTTTAAGTATTAAAAAATTTGATTAAAAACGCTTTCAGAAAACTGCGTTCTTTCTTAAAATTGACATTCTGCACCATTTTCATAAATATCATAGAGCGAGCTGGCTAAATATTTACAAAATTTAACATAAGAGTACGAATTAATTTTACAAAAATTTATAATAGTCATAAACGGCATATTACTCATAGAACGACTGAACGAACGTATTATGACGTCATAGAACGAATTAAAAGTAATGGTTACAAATATCTGTGTACGCTCTTAGGAAAAAATTTCCCAGCAACAAGGAACTTCTAGAATAATGTCCCTAGCATCCATTATACAATTTTATACTTAATCCTTTAACACTCAAAATCTGGCATTGTTTACCAAACTTCCCCATCTTTAAGAATTTCACTTGTAATTTGCGCTCTAATTTAAAAACTGAATTGTTAAATTATTATTTTAATATTTTGACGAAACGTTGAAAACTCTGCATCTAAGAATAAGTTTAGAAAGGGATCATTTTGGAATCTGCATGAGCTATGAAATGGTGCAGGATTCTCGCAAATATATCCCAAAACTTTCTCGAGTTACATAAACTCATACGAGAGGGAAGATATCCCATAATTCTTTTCGTCTTCATTCTAGTTTAGCGATTATCTCTTTCTACCCAGTATGGTTGGCGGAATAGGGGAATTTAGAATAGAATGAAATTTGCATTCTAAATTTATCTCGAATAGAAGGAGGTCCGAGCAGCCATATCGTTAGCTTAAGATTATTCCCAAATTGTAGTAAATTTAGAATCTTTGAATGGAACTCATTGTGCTTGGATTAAGAATTTCCATTGAACTTAAGATCTTTTGTAACAATTGCGTTTCTGCCGTTCTTTAAATTTTAATATTTTGCATTATTATTATAAGATTTGTTCTGTAGTGATGGCATTTAATATATTAAGATTATTTGCCATAAACAAAGTCTAAACCGTTTACACAACATGCGACAAAAATGATCGTTTCAGACAAAAATGTAATCAAAATGAAATATGGCATTAAAGAAGAGAAGTTTTAAAATAGCAAAACCACTTTTTTTTTTAATGGTGCGCCTCAGGCAGTCAAACAAGTTTGGATGTTTTTAAGCTTGATTTTCTCGTTAATCATTCGCTAGGTTTGGATTTTTTTTCCTTACTAAAATGTTAATTAATGAACCCGAATGTGAATAAAGCAATGTCTAAACTATTTACGCAACATGCGTTAAAAATTATCTATTAAGCAAGTAAAAAGCAAAAATTTAATCATAATTAAACGAAATGTCATTAAAGAAGACCAGATTAAAAATAGCAAAATCACTTTTGTTTAATCGTGTGCCTTAGGCAATCAAACAAGTTTAGATGTTTTTATTCTTGATTTCCTCGTTAATCATTCGCCAAGTTTCGATTTTTTTTCCTTTTTTCCTTGCTTAAATGTTAATTAATGAATCCGAATGTGAATATGTTTACTTCAATCCTGACAAGGATTAAAAAAATACATATTATAAGCGAAAATTACGGACTATAATCGAAAGATTTTGGACCCTAATGAAAAACACTCTATATATTAGGAAAATTAATGTTTATGCGAGTACGAAGCTAAAATATTTCAAATAATAACCGATTGTTATTTACGTTGGAAAGAGCAACATCGGGATTAAAATCATTAAAACCCAGCTAGTTTGCGCATATTGTGAATGTTCAACTATATTCATCTTTCTTGAGGAATCTTTTAAAACTGCAAGTAAACTAATTTTAGATTATTTTACTTACTCCTCTGTTTATATCGGTCGAATAGAAAAATTAAATTTTTGACATATCAGTGAAAAATGAACTACTGCTTTTATCGTCGGTTTTTCGTTAACACCTTATATTATCGTTATACCTCCTTAAAATAATACCTAAATATTTGCCAGCGGGTCATATATTGGCAAAATGTTTTGCCTCTTTACATTTTCAATAATTACCACTAACTTCCCTGTATGAATTATTCAAAATGTCAGAAAATATTTTTTTTATAATGTAGAACAATTACAATTAATTTAATGACAAATAGAAATTGATTACATTTTTATTGCTCCTAAATATTTAAAGCTGTGAAATTTGCGCAAGTTTTAAGTAAGATAGACTAATCAATATCAATCAATCATATTTATATCAACCAATAAATTCTTAACGTAGAAAGGGTCACAATTAATTTAATGATAAATAGATAATGATTACATTTTATCACTTTCAACTGCTCAAAGCTGTCGAAATTGCATGAGTTCCGTGTAAAATAGACTAAAATCAATCATATTTATATCAATCAGTAAAATTCTTAACGGAGAAAGGGTCACAGTTAATTTAATAATAAATAGAAATTCATTACATTTTATCACTTTTAACTGTTCAAAGCTCTTGAAATTGTTTGAGTTTCGTGTAAGATAGACTAATTAGTCAATCAATCATATTCAGATCAACAAATAAAATTCTAAGCGTAGAAAATATCACACTTAATTTAATAATAAAAAGTAATTTATTACATTTTATAACTTTTAACTATTCACAGCTCTCAAAATTGCAAGAGTTTTGTGTAAAACAGACTAATCAATCAATCATTACAATTCTAAACGTAGAAAAGATCACTGTTAATTCAATGATAAATAGAAAGTGACAGTTACGAAAAAACATTTTATCACTTCTTTAACTATTTACAACTCTCGAAATTGCATGAGTTTCGTATAAAATAGACTAATCAATCAATCATATTTAGATCAATCATTAAAATTCTAAACGTAGAAAAGATCACTGTTAATTTAATGATATATAGAAATTGACATTTAAGAAAAAACATTTTAACACTTATAACTATTCACAGCTCTTGAAATTGCACGAGTGTCGTGTAAGATAGGCTAATCAATAGAACCCCTAAGAAATAAGCACCGTCTATTTATTTTTGCTTGAGGAAAGAAAATATCGTCTGCAGATGTATTTAGTTGTCAAACATCAATGTTCGAACATATTGAAAAGTTAGGCAAGTGACGTTCGAAATAAATTTCGATCTTTTTTTCCGAAGTAACATTTTTATGAAAAAGTATATTGATTTTCTACATATTTTTTTTTCTTTTTCAATAAACTCTGAACACTTTAAACATGACAGGAACACCTGGACTTCACATGAATGTTATTTTTTTCCGATACCATGCTCTGAATTCATGTCATCCGAGAGACTTCTCATTCCAACTAGGGTCAGAGATTTCGAATTTATTTAAGAATAAGTAAAGATTATAAATGGATTAAGAGTTGGAAATAAATATTTTCGAGTCATTGTTACTTCAAATAAGCATATATTAGGTTTACAATATACATAGACAATCAAAAATGCTAATAACACTGGAAAACAATTTTTTTTCTTTGCATGATATTTTTGAACAGATCTCAGAGGCTTTCGTATCTCTGATTTCAAATCTGCAACCGGTTTACTATATGCCCAAATAAATTGTCATACGCAGCAAGGAACTCTTGTTAACTCTTTTTTTCGTGTGCTTTTGAACAGTTCAAAATAAGGAAGAGCCCCTAGCCACAACGACTACATTTCCGGACATTTGTTCCTATGTCCTTTTAATCCTGATGATGCGCCTTAACTACACTAAATGTTTTTTTACAACATTTATGATATCCCCTGTTATATATATGTTTCTCAACTTGCACATTTCGACAAAAAATAGACCAAAAATGTAATTTAAAAAAAGTCTTTAGGAGAAATACTGATTTCCGATTTCAAATCCCCACATCCAAATTTGGTAAGCATTTGTATAAATGGAACCAAAAAATTTTTTGCTCTCTAGTAATCAATGCATAATAAGAGATTTAAATATTAAATTCTCAATGAAAGTTAAAGATTTAAATTAGAAATATTTTTTAAAGTGAAAAAGATTGAAATACATATTAGATGCAAATTAAATAATTAAGTATACAATATGCAGTCAAATAAAGTGTTTAAATACTAAATACTCAATCAATAAAACACAAATAAATACAAATAGAAAAGATTTTTCATAATTTAATTAATTTTTATTTGAATTAAATAAGTACTAAATAATTAATTTAAACATTAAATATATTATATACTTATTTAATTTAATATATTAAAATATTTAAATTGTAAATATACATTCCAATTAAAAGATTTTAATATTAAATGCCAATAAAATAGTTAAAAAAATATAGCAAATAAACTTTCGCAGAATTGAAATATGTAGCTCTTGCAAATTACTTGATATTAAATTCAAAATATTAGTTTTGTAAAAATACTGTCTAGTTTAACGAACCCCTATTTGCCGAATTTCGCGATTTAACGAATTTTATGAAGTTAAGGAAGTAAATTTATAGGAAACGAGGAATAGCGACTCTGACGCAGAAGCCGATGATAATAAATCTCCAGTGGAAACAGTTACTTTTTCTCTACGCGGTTTAGAATTAGTAAAAACTTACCTAATGCAGCAAGATGAATGACGGAGTATAGAACTTTTTAAAGTAAGAAATCAAGGGAATAACTCACAAAATGCTTTAAAATTTCAAATTAATCAGCGCGTAATCATTCGCTGTATGGTTCTTGAGTAATAAGTAAAGATTTCTATTTAGTTTCTGTATTTTCTTATTAGATATGTTCAGATATTCTATAAGGTTAGTCATTTCTTTTTATTTTGCCTCCGATATTACGAATTATCCTCGATTTAGCGAATATTATTTTTGGTCCCTATGAATTCGTTAAATCAGGGTCCGACTGTATATTTATCCTTCTTATTTTTATTTTATAACCTATATACCAACCATCGCTGAATTATCTATATGAATAGTGAAAGAAAAGGTTTACAGCTATCAGTGAGCTGTTCAACGAATTATAAGGTTTGATTCCCTTGCGAGAAAATGTTCAGTGCAAACAAACGACTAATAAATAAAAACTGTAAATAAAATATTTAAATATTAAACGTTTGATTCTTGTGAAAAGGGCCTAAATGCTCCATATAAGTAAAAAAATTAAATACTGAATAATGATAGATATAAGTGATTAGAATAAATATTATGTAATGCAAACAAAAGATTTTATCTTTTAGATCAGAATTGCGATGCATTTAAACTTATCACGTGTACTAAATAAACTCAAAACATAATTATTTTTAACATTTTATAGCCTATGACTATGACGCAGTAAAAGCAAAAGGTCATTGGAAATGAAGCATTGTTAAAAGATGTGAACAATAATCATGAGATTTTGAAAGAAAGCCTGTTAAGTTTATCATTCTTGTAAGTTCACCATCTAAGGTGAACTTGTTACCCCATCTTAAAACCCAAACATCAAATTTATTCTGCTTTAAAAAAAAAAAATTTAATAACATGATTTCGTAATCAAATTTACATCAAGTTAATAAATCAAAAAAAAATAATAAACCAAATTTGTATAAAGGATGTACTAACATTCATAATCTTTATACAAATTTGATTTATTATTTTTTCAAAATAATCTCCTATTCAAATTAAATTTGTATAGAAGATAGGAATGGTATTTAGTTCTGGTAATCTCCGCAGCCTAAATTCCTAATCAAGTTCCCATCAAATTAGCAAATTTAATTATAATAAATCATACTTGTATAATGGTTATGAATATTATTAAATAATTAGTAAATCAATTTTGTATAGGAGTTGTATTCTTTTCTACAATAAACACTTTATATGTAGATCAAAAACGTTTTTAAAGCAATTTTCGGTGCTGTCTTGTATTATGACTTTCACTGAATTAAAGAAAAGATATTAAAATCTTGCACGCAGGGCTCGAAAAGACTCAGAAATTTTACCCGTCCCCGAGGACGGCTTGTCCAACAATGCACCCGTCCTCCTTTGAAACTAACCCGTCGCTTCTAAATAAATAAAAATATAATTTTCTCTTATTTATTACTAACATTTATGCACAATGCATTAGTAGTTACTAGGATTACAAATACTAGGATAACATTATATAGTAATAAAAGAAATACTAGGTTACTAATAGTAAAACCTAGTATTTCTTTAATGAAATAGTTTAAATAACAAAGGTCAAGTTATCTGTCAATTATCATATCAAGTTATCCGATGGTACTGCGTTTTTTAAATGAATCGAATACGACGTTTGCCAGTTCCACAATCAAGCCAATGATTTACAGAGGTTTCTGCACAAAAATCTGAGAGGCTTTCCATTTAGGTAGATGTTCATCATTGCGGTTGACGCTTCTTGTTTAGGACCAGTATGTAATGTGTTTTTTTTTTTGTAAGTTCATTGCTGAAAAGCCCCTTTCAACCGCTGCTGTACTCCCAGACAGAGAAAACATCAATTCCACCATGCGCAGTATGTTGCTGTATTTCGAGATTAGAGGGTCATTTTAGAAGTGAGGAGCTAGACTCTTGTAAGATAACAAAAATTGAAAATATATCATGAACATTAACGAGAAAATGGCTGTCCGCGCGGACGTTGGATTCGAGAAATTTGTTGTCCGCGGGGTATTTTTGACCGCCGAAGACGGGCGGACGGGCTGTTTTCCGAGCCCTGCACTATAACAAACTTATTTAAGAAATTATTATTCTATTGAATTTTTATCATGTTGACAATTATACATACCTTCATGTTAAAACATTTAATTACGTTTATCAATAAGTTTATCAGTAGCATGTGAATGCTAGAAAATGGATAGATTGATACCATGTAAGAAATTTAAAAAAAAAAAGAGAAATAGGGAGTTTTGCCCCCTATTCCCCACCACCCTAGACGGCTATACAATCATATAGGGTTTGCTTTGCAAACTAGGCTCACTTCTCTGGCTAATAGGTAAACCAACTAGTGATTAAGCAAATGGGAAAAATTGGAAGAATGTTTCACTCCAATACACTGTTTCCCTATCTAATAACATAGAAAAACCGGTTTTGCTATACGGACAAGACTGCAGGCTAAAGTACTATTTGTCTACGATAGGTACTCTTCCAGACATTCGTCTGGAGCTGTGGCGGTGACTATGGTAACGAGGTATGATTATTTCATGTAGGGATGCGTGCTCGCTCTTGGACTGGTTTCGGCGAAAGAAAAGGAGACCTCTTCATCGAAGCCACCCTCCCTAAAATGCCCTCTTCTTGTTTCCATAGCACCAGACTGCCGCAGACTCAGTGGCGGCCAGAGTACTTATCTTAGACAAACAGTATGACTTTTTAAGTACAGAATCATCAGTGGCATAAGCACAACTGAAATAAGTTATAACGTAATATACTTAAGAATTAAAATCTCTAAAACTAATTCCTCTTTAAAAAAATTAAACTTTTAATCAATAATAAGTTAATGAGATATAAAAAGCTTAAATTGAATTAGATTATATGCAGAAAATTATCGCAGAAACAAACAATAATTAAGCTTTTAAAACTGATAGCAATCAAAAATTCGCCACTTCGTTAAAAAAAAAAGATATTATTAGCTTTTTCATGGACTAGGTGAGAAAGGAATTTCCATTCAGCAATTTGTAAACATGTACTTTTACGCTCTGACAGCTCACCCACTTGATATTTCAATTCTGTGTTGCCAACTCAAAAAAAATTAGGACTTTCTTTGCCACCGTGTAAGAGAAGGATGTATTTAAATGGCTCATTTTCCGTTTATATGTTGACCAAAAAAAGAAATGCAAGGCAAGTGCGCAACTTACTCGGGTTCTGTATTGTAATTACATAATCTTGCTTACAATAATACAAAAGAAATGAGCCAATTACATAAAATATTTTTATTTATAACCTGACAGTGCGGTTTTCTTTTTTAATAAGGAGCAAACAATATAGAAAATTTCCATTTTCTCAGAATCATCTGCTTTTCTGGATGAAAAGAAGAAAAAAAACGGGAAAAACTCTTTTTGCGAAAATCCTTAACATTGAAGTAAGACGGAAAGAAAAGATAACGTCGGAAGATATCTTGAATCCCGGACGTTGTTAAGGAAGAATTGTTGTAAGAGAAAACTACGCAATCTTTGAAAATTCCTTTCTTTGCAAGCCTGGATATTCCTTGGCTGCTTTTGATCACAAGTCCCTAGGAGTCACTTTCGTTACCAGGAGATATTCTTTTTTTTCTTTTCGTTCGAAACGAAAAAGAAGAATAACGAAAGAAAACGTTATCTAAAAGTAAATCACTCCTCCTTCGTGCTTTCTTATCTTTTATTTGGTAGAAAATGGTGAACTCTGTTACATATATATTTGATTAGAAAAATCTCCCGGAACTAGATTCTCTCCCATTTCCAGGAAAATAAATGTGTTTTTGTCCTGGTTTTTCCTATGATTCAGATCGCTTTACAGAACATAAATGCGATCCAGTTACTATTTATTTATTTAAATTCTGACTGGTTTCATATCCGGCAACAGGCTAAAATATAGCTTGAGACTGTTAAAAAATTTAAAATAAATGAGAATGAGGGATTTTAATGCAGGGATAACTGAGTTTCTGTATTCCTGACTTTGAAGTTCGAATTTGATGTTTTTTTTTGCTGTTTAGTCCGTTTGTAAGTGATAAGAAGCAAGAAAGTTTAGATTTGCCAGACGGTTTTTGTACATTTTTCTCCCTAAACAAAATTTTAAGAAATTATGAATTTATTTAGTTATGTATTTTGTTAAATCAAACACATCATATTCCTTAAAATATTAAATTTCTCTGTTCAAAAAAGGCAACTGCTTTACAAACAAATACCAGCTAAGAAAAATTTGGATTTTAATGGTATTATTAAAACTGCTACGAATTTAAAGAATAATAAGAAAATCTTTAAAGTTTAAAAATTATACATAAAGGGTGACCTAAAATTCACGCAAAAGAATTAATAGGAAATAAATTAATTTAGTATTAGAAATAAAAAAAAAATGCAGTTTGGCAGCTTACAGTATAGGGTTAGTAAAAATGCAGCAACAACACGAAAGTACAACGCTTCATCATTGTTTAACAATATTTCAAAAATGATGAAAGTTTAGCTGTGACAATTCGCAAAGTTTGTACAAATTTGGTTGGAATATTTATTTCACTTCACTAACTGTGAAAATGTTTGTAAAAAAATGTAAGGAGACAGGATCAATTGGGGATGCTAATCACAGTGGCATTCCAATACAAGTGTGTTTCAATAGATGTATTGGACAACATGCGAGATGGTGTGACATGCCATACAGCCCGTGAATCAACCCAATTACTGAATGAGGCATTTCCTGGTCGTGTGTTCTTTCGTTTGGGTGATTAGAATTACCCCTCCCCCTGATCACGTGATTTAACATGATTTTGGTTTATTTTTATGAGATTGATTGAGGTCAAAAATCTATGTCGACAAGCTCACGTATAACACTGAATTGAAAGAAGAGATTAAACGTTGCATCAATGAAATTTAGCCACATTTATGCAAAATAGCCTTATGTGCTTTTTCATACAAGACCCTATCCTACATTCTTTCAATTAATGAAAAAAAACTATAATTTGAAGGGAAAAAATTTTTTTTTACTTAATTCTAATTTTGCGGGAATTTAAAGACACTCTTACCATCATATTTAGGAAAACTGTCATTTTAAGGAAAACTATCATTTTCAGAAAAACTATCATAAGGAAAGACTATCATATTAAGGAAAATATCATATAAGTAAATATATCATACTAAGGAAAAATATCGTATTAAGGAAAACTATCATATTAAGAAAGACTATCACATTAAGAAAAAATTTATTAAAGAAAACCAGCATATTAAGAAAAACTATCATATTAAGAAAAATATCATACTTATGAAAACTATAATATTTAGGAAGACTATCATATTAAGGAAAAAAATTCTCTTGGAAATGTAGTTTACGTTCTGTAGTTGGATTCCAATTATCGTGAATAAATCCAAATCAAATCAGTAACTGAATTATACAAAGGGTCTCAGTTAAACACTTCTGAACTTATAAGAGGCTGCATCCTGATGACTCAAAATCACACAGCAATGCAGAGTCGGAAGTTCTTCCTCGGATCGAAACATAGCTTTCTTCCAAACTTTCTTCCAGGGAACTGTCATTTCGTACAAGGACGTAAAATGGCTAATTATACGAATGTAGAATTAGCATTGCAGTTGGTGGGAAAACTTTGACTCATGTCAAAAAAAGAACAATTTTTTTTTTTTACTTCTGTCCCTTTTTGTTTTTGTACGTTGATAACTAAAACGAATATTCACTTACAGTCTTTTCTTTGTGATGCTTATGTTACTTTTTTCAGAAAGCATTTTTAACCTTCCATTGCTTTATAATCGTCTGAATGAATCCTGTACTTCTTAAAAGTTCTGAAACGTTTTACTGGGAAATTTTATAATATGTGTTTGAACTTCAACTTCTGTGACAAACTTTTTAAGAGAATACCTTGATTTTTAATAGACTATTTTAATGTACAGGGTGCAAAAAAAGAGCACAGTTTGAATAACTTTTAATCTAATGAACGGATTATTGATCGAATTCTATTTTAATGGTTCGAGACCTGAGTTTAAATTTTATAATTGATTAGTGCGAGCCGTGATGGCTCTAGGGATACAGCGTTCGCTTTCCAATTAGGGAAACCAGGTTCGAATCCCAGCGATGGCTCGTCGATACTTATTCCACATCCGGCTTGCACCGACCACAGTGCTGACGTAAAATATTCTCAGTGGTAGACGGATCATGGGTTGGAGTTCACTTGTCGTCAGGCTAACCATGAGTGTTGTTCGTGGTTTTCCTCTCCATGCAAAGCAATTGAGAGCCAGTTCCATCAAAAAGTTTATCTCGATAGTTGATACAGGAGTTCCTTTGTCTTCTGGATTGGGTTCAAAAATACAAGGCTATTGAGTTAAACATTAGTAGTCGCAAACCCGAAAAATTGGGTACGCTGTTCAACGACAGCTATAAAATAAAATTGATTAGTGAAAAAAATATTCTAAGTTTCGAAATCTGACCAAAAAAATCTTCGATTCTCTAAATAAACGTTCGAGGATTTGTTTATTCGGAAATTTTCTTTAGAAATTCCTCGTTAGATTTGGATTCTTGACCCTCAAAATATAGTAGGCGAATATTTTAAAAATTTATTCTACTTTTTTTTAAAAAATTAAGCAAGTCAGAAACTATTAAACCAATGTTTATCAAATTTTATATTTTATGTTTTAAAATTATTTTCTTTAAACTGATATTATATTTCGTGCACGTTTCAATTCAAAATTTTCCTGACTATTAAGAAAGGTAAAAACAAAAGTAATAAATGGCTATTAAAACTTATTTTTTGTATGAAATTAACTTAATTAAACGAATTATATCATTGTGCGCAAAAAACTTTCGCTTCTCTTGAAAACGGCTGATTACGGCTTTTGATAGTGAAGAGTCTAAATCCGTCGTAAAAAAGACATATTTATTCAGAGAAATCACTGACTCTCTGTAATTACATAAATATATATAATTGTAAAACCTGCAGTATACAATTTTACGACAAAATTAGTTTTTCATATGCTGCACTCAAGGTGCCCATACCTTTTACCGTAATTTGATCAGAATTTTTCACAGTATATGTAAGAATCCGATCATTTCATCAAGAGTAATTCATGATGTTCTTTTTTTGCACACTATACATAGCCGTCTTCTTTTACCTATGAAGTAATTATTTAAGACCAGTGGTCGGAAAAACTACATCGCTTTTATAGTTTACTACAACTACAACTACTTAGTTACAAATGTAGTTAACTACAACTTCAATTTTGTTTTAAATGTAACGACTACAAACTACTTTGAAATTGTAGTAACTACTTCACTACTTTGCCGACCGGCCTGTGTAGGGGGCAGGGAACTGTCCTTGCATCAGAAAGGTTCTGGGTTCGAATCCCGGGCAAGGCATGGATGTTTCTTTCTCTCTATCTGTGTTCTATGTCCTTTCTCCTTTGTGTGTGAATGTGACCCGCCCTATAAACGGGTTGTGGTAGTGTGACGTGGGCTACGCTGCTCCACCGCCGTGGCTTCGCTACAGGTGCTCACTGGGTAACGAAAAGAGAGTTAGCAGTTCTGACACTTTCTGTGGCCAATGGACAATAGTTCCAAGTGCCCGCCATTAAAAAAAAAGGGGGAAAAAGTGAAAAAGAAAAAACTTCACTACTTTAAGAAAAACTACCTTTGTTGGAGAACTTAATTTACACCTATGTTCAAAACGGTTTTGAATGAGAAATTGGCTTACATTAAATACATGGGAATAATTAAAAAAATATTTATTTGTGCTTACAAGAGCCAGGTTGTAATTCCAAAAAATTTTTTTTTTCGAATTTGTTCATTTAACCTTCCTAACTTCCTAAGCCATTTTCGACAGCGAATATTCAATTTTAAAAAATGCAAAATTATCAATGCTAGTTTTTAATCGTTTAATGTTCTTTTATTTCCTCTAAGAAATTAAGGGGTTACAGTACCTTTGCAAAAAAATTTTTAAATAAAGGTATAATCATTCATTTTGAGGATGCTTTACATGCTTATTTAACTTATAATCAATAATTTATCTTCAAAGAACAATTAAACTGTTTAAATTTTTTAAAATTTTAAAAAAAGTTGAAAAAATTCAAAATTTTTAAATCCCTAAGGCTTTTTTATTTTAACTTACTTTCAAAAAAAAAATTTTCTTAGTGCTTACAATATTCTTCTTAACAATTTTGTGCATTCATTTATTGATATATCAATAAGAGTATTTTTTATAAAATATTTTGTAAAAAAGTAGAAAAAAAAGGGTGAAAATTCCTGTTAGGTATATATAACATGCTGTAAAAATTGTAATACCTTATAAAATGCTTATTCCATGCACAGTTTAAATAAGCATATTATACTTAAGATAAAAAAGTTCACTTCAAAGCTTTATCTTAAATAGAAAAAAATTCCTTAGGGATTTAATCAAGATCAAAACACAAAATTATCATTTATGAGAAAAAGCCCTTTAAAGTTTGTCTGCAGAGCAAGATTCTGTATTAGGACAATCTAAAATCATTCATAACTTTTTCAAAAATGTAGATAGAGGCATGATTTTTTTTCAGTGCATTTGAGATAGTTTGAAGTTTTATTATAAGCAATAAAAAAAATTGATATTTTTGTCATTTTTTGGGTACTGTGACCCCCTTAAGTACACCAAAAATTCGTTTCCTAGCTTTGAAATAACACCATTGTTTAAGGAGTGTGCATTCGCATCTGAAAGTGTGATCAAAGTGATTCATTATTTATTTTTCGTAATTCCTAGTTTAAATATTCGTTATACCTAATTTTAAATACGTAATTTCTTTTAACTCTCATCTGGAGTCAAAGGTCTGGTGGCCATTGATGGACCCATCAGATTCGAAAAACTAGTAACGTTACAATTATATTTTCTAAATTAACGTTAAAAATAGTTCTCAGGAATTGCTACTAACTAATTGTTTTTTGTATCGCACAACTCACTACACTACAAAAGTAACTCACTACACTGTAAACTACGAAAAAAGGTAGCAACTAAAGTAGTTTTACAACTTGCATTTCGCTACTTCTGATCACTGTGTAAGACCATCGCTTCAATTGTTAGATTATACCAATTCTACATATATATTCATATCTTGTAGTATAATAACAATGTTTATTCTACCGAATAAAGATATTGCAATGTAACTCTACTAAATCCAAGTCTCGTTCCACTGAAATCACAGCTTTCACATTTAGCTGTTTCTGAAGATCATATCAGAAACCTAAATGTATTTTGCTCGAGGGTGTCTATGTTGTAAGATATTAGCATTTACCATACAGTGCATAATACCTTAATTACTTTTGATCCAATGATCGGATTTTCATTTATTCACTCTTAATGGTTTGAGGTGCTAATCTTGAATATACTGAAATAATGTGCGGGTCCTACAAAATAAGACACACGTACTTTTTTTTTATTTATCATTTGTTTAATTTTAGTTCTCATTTTAATGGATGAGTCATTTTGATTATTTTCTTTTGACAAAATACGGTAAAAAGTTTTTTTTTTTTTTTAAATGAAGTATAAAGTATTTTACAATTACTAATTGTAGAGTTATTCAAAGCTTAGAAACTAATCTATATATATATTTCTCTTGCACGGCGACAAAAAAAAGCCTCATTACAACTCCCCGAATGGCAACGCTAGAAAATCGACCCATGATTGCCGCTAAAAATGTCGCATGCCAAATCTATTGAGGTGGCTCAACATATAGCGCTTTTAAAAACGGAAACTGAAATAACCTGAGAGAGCATCAGCTGCGGCAATCTCATACTATTAAGCTAGGCAGAAGTGAGTAGTCTTTGTCGATAGATCTCTATTTTAGTATTTTGTCGAAAGCGCTTTTTTTCACGAATTTATTTGACGATTTTTGATTTATATCACGAATTTATTTGTTTTATTATTGTTATTAGTTATTCATTGAAAAATGAGTCTCAGTCGTGCTGTTACGCTTTAAGATTTTATACTATAGAACATTTCTAATAGGTTTAACGAATTACATGTCGTTTATCTGAATTCAAATTTATTTTAATGACTTAGTATTCTTGAAAAAATGTAATTTTTTTTATAAAAAAAAGTTGTTATATGGATTTGAATGATTGTTTTGAATTCTTAGAATTTTGTGCATCTGCAATGTACCTAAGTTAGTAGCGAGCGAAGCAAACCATATAAGATTGCGTAGCAATTTTCGGGGGTTGGCGAGCGTTAGCGAGCAGGCGGCGCAACCCACTAGTTTATCTTAAATCTCATCGAAACCAGAGATGCTGAAGATACTTCATACTTAAATCAATCTTTCATTTTTTGTACGTTTCAGTAATCTTATAATTTCGTTTTAACCCACTTATAGTTTTGCACGTAAAATATCATTTTTTAACCAGCAGTCTTCCCCGCAGAGCAAAACCGGTTTTTCCATGTTATTAAATAGAGAAATAATCTATTGGAGAGAAACATTCTCCCAATTTTGCCCATTTGCTGAACCGTCTGCGGGTTAATAATCTTATCTACGAAATGGACAAAAAATGCCATGTTTATTGTAAACCCATTAACGAAGAATTTTTATGAAACATATTTTTCATACTTTTTTTTATACTTTGAATTTATTTGGGTAAAAATAAGTGAAAAATATTATATTCAGCATTTTAAACTTAAACTATTTAAAACATCCGGGTCCCTGAGGCCGCTTGCGACCCTTTTCCCATTCATCTTGAGCTTGATCTGTGTGGTGCTTCGTTGAGGTTGTGGAATGCAAATGAAGTAAAGGAGTATTCGTGTGGATCATTGAGGTTCTGACTATGTAATTATATGCAGTAGGATGATAATGCTATATTGTAAAAGTATGAACTTTAGCTAAGATGATTGGATGAAAATGAGGTTATATGTATGCTATTGATGTCGGGAATATGATGCATCACTGTAATAGTATGCTGCTATTGGTCTGATCTTCTTGTCTTCAGTAAAATTCTCAAATAGGAATCGTAGAATTTGATATTTAATTTATCTGTATTATATCAAATGTCTATTGACATTTGATATATGTCTATTGACTCTATTTTGAGGTCATGGTGTATTGTGTAGTTTCTTAAGAACCATCTGACTTTTGTTATCCTACTTAGTATTTAATTCTGGCAGACTATTAATTTATTGAGCTGAGTTTGTGTTATATATGACAAGACTGGTGATATTCAGCATTATAACAATTTATAGTTATAAAATACAGAAAGAAACACCGGCGTCTTTTTTCAGCGTTAAAGGTAAAATCTTGCAAACCCGGCTCACTTACAAACAATAATTTTTCAAATTCGTATTTATTTGAAGTTATTTATCATTCTGATTTTTTTTTAATTTACAAAAATACTTAATGATAAATTTTTGAATATGAATAAACATTTGAATATTTGAACTTTTTTTTTTAAACTACTTTTTTAGATTTAGTACAAATTCCGATATTAAAACAGATTTTTTTAGTAACTATTAGACTGTTTTTTATCTTTAAAAAATACCAAAATATATTTTACTTGTAGTTAGAGCTCCCGAAAACACTATATGTAAAGGACACTGGTGCTTTGCCTGGTTGATAGGGCTCCGGAATCTCGTTTATGAGAACGGGAGTGCGAATCCAACCTTGCCGGTGATTCCTCGTGCAGTAAATGGTGACTGGTGCGCGTTAAATCTGTCGGGTCACAAAGTCCTCCATGTTACAATAACGAATCCATACCTCTGAGGGTACTGAATTGGAGATTGATCGTTCTCTGGTTAAGGTCAAAACCACGATATGTGGATGAATGAATGGATGCATGAATTGGTCCGCCTTATAAACGGGTGTGACTAGTGGCAAAAGTTGAATTTTGGGACATAGATGGCGCCACTGGAAAACAAGGACAATCGCACCTTTACCCCTCTACCTTAATGACAAACGTCTACAAACGGTGCGTCAAAGAGTTAAAATAGATTTAAATATATAAAATATCTTCCAAATTAGAAAAAACATGTCAGGAACTTTTGATGTTATAAAATATCACTATAATTTAATTTACGACCTGTGGTCCGAAGTAGCGCACTTCAAGAAGTGAAGCTACTGTAGTCGCTACTTCTTTTCGTAGTTTGTAGTGTAGCATGTTACTTTTAAAAAAAAAAAAAAGTAGTGCAGTGAGTAGTGCGATACAAACATTTAGTAGTTTGTAACGATTCCTAGCAACTACATATAACTAACGTTATATATAACTTTAGTTAATAAAAGAACAAGGCTCTAACGCAACTAATCTTTAGAATTTAAGCAGCGATGGTTCAGGAAATAGAGCGTTCGCCTTCCAATGAGGTGAACCGGGTTCGAATCCCGCTGATGAATGGTAGATACGAATCCGCATCCGGCTTCCACCGACCACAGTGCTGACGTGAAATATCCTCAGTGGTAGACGGATCATGGGTTAGAGTCTCTTTGCCGTCTGGCTAACTGTGGGAGGTTCTTGTGGTCTTCCTCTCCATGTAACGTAAATGCGGGTTAGTTCCGTCAAAAAGTCCCCCACGAAGGCAAATTTCTTCCAATACTTGATCCAGGAGTTCCCATGTCTTCTGGATTGGGTTCAAAATTACAAGGATACGGAGTTGAATGTTAGTGGTCGTAAAGCCAAAATTTGGTTCGCTATTCAACTACGGTTATAAAATTCATAATCAAAAATCTTCGAATTTTAGGGGCACAAATTTTCGCGTGTCCGTGTCAATGCATCCAATGAAAATGGCCCAGGGGCTGAAGCTGAGCGATAACAGGAATTACATATTTAAAGTCACGTATAACTAATATTGAAGCTAGCCATTAAGAAAAGTAGATAATTAATCACTTTGATCACACTTTCACATGTGAATGCAAACTCGTGAAACATAGATGTTATTTCAAAGCGACGGAACGTATTTTTGATGTACTTAAGCGTTAAACAATTGAAAAATTTCAATCACTTAGTAATTTAGCATTTTTTTTTAAAATTAAATATTCCCTGTCGAGAAGAATATAAGAAGTTGAAGGTTTAATGAATAAATTCGGAGGAAAATAAGTATTTTGAAATAAAAAAACTAGCTCATTCATGTAAACATGAATAAATATTTCTTAATTATTCCCTTACATTTAACGTAAGTTGGTCTCCTTAAAGTAGTGAAATATTTACTACAATTCCAAAGTAAATCGTAGTCACTTTATTTGAAATAAGTAGTTGCAGTGAACTACATTTGTAACAAAGTAGTTGAAATAAACTACAAAAATAATGTAGTTTTCCCGACCACTGTTTACGACAAAGTTCCAAATGTGAATATTAGAAAACAAATTCCAAACTGTGCCATAGATGAAATCGTTTGCTGTAAACTTAAAATAATATTATCCCGCTATATTTTCTATCTTGCCCAAAATTATTTACTCTATTTAAAGTTAACTACCAATTCAAACATTTACTCTATTTTATAACCCTGTGATGGTCATAAGTAAGATTTTATCCAAACTTAAACTTCTTCAAAATACAAGTTAGAACCTCCACAATCGATTTATTTCCTTTGAACGACATCGATGAAGAGAAAGGGTCTTAAAACATCGATTAGGGCTATTATGAAGTGATGCAGAGGAAAGTGCTATTTTGTGTCCAAACTGTGATATCTGCCATTTCAAGAGAGTTTGGATTAGAGATTAAAACTTATCTAAGATCTTAACTTGAATGTATATTGATAAACGGAATATGTTTTGATATCTAAGTTTTAACAGGATTTATTTAAAATGTTTTCACTTTGATTTAATATCGAAAATATTAAAAATAAATATTTTAAAAAATTATATTACTTTTCAACAATTAAAGATAATTCAACCAGAATTCAAGTGTAAAACTAGTTAAAATAGAAACTTTTCTTTAAACAGAAAATTGTTTTATTGTGCACTAACTAAATACTTTCTGAACGTACGGGGTAAAAAAATAAATAATAATAAATAAATCTGTTACATCGTACATAACTAGGAAAACTGGAAACCATAAACCGAGAAAATAGAAAATATTATAAATTAAATATATTTTAATTTTTGTTTTGTTTTGTTGCTCTTTGTTTCTGTTCTTACTGATTTCGTATTACAGGAAACAAAATTTAACTCATTTAAAAAAGATATAAATTAGGTAAACTATATGCTTAATATTATTCAGTACGGATACTATTGAACTCGGGTACTATGATTAACAAGAATACTATGATTAACCGAAATCTATGATTAACATGAATACTATGATTAACAAGAATGCCGCTAAATCTAAATTATATATCCTATGTCCGTATTCCAATTAAGTGTGTAATAACTTTTATTTCATCCTTTTTTGCGTGTTCTAAATATAATTAATCAACAATCTGTGCAAAAAAGATAAAACATAGATACAGTACTCAAACAAAATCGGTTCACCTTGAATCTAATGACCACGTTCTAGGGCTCAATCTTAATAACTCAAAGACATGAACTTACATATCCTAATGCAAACGATAAAGTTATGAAATCAGGCGCACTTTCTCTCAATTAATTAACGTTTTTTTTTTTTTTTTTTTTTTTTTTTTTTTTTTTTTTTTTAGAATACGGATTTTTGACCTCCGAAATATAGGGAATAACCGTAATGTGGGAACTAAGGTCCCAATAGTTTGATGAGGAGAACGGTCCAAAGTTCGGACTTCTTAATGTTAATTTCAATTTTCGCGTATTTCGCCATATCTTTTTGCACACAATTATAAAATGTATTTATCATATTTGAACCATAGCTTTCATATTACGGTTACCTCTTATATTTCAATATCACGCATTTTTATAGAAATCTGATTTCGTCGAAGAAAAGGCATAATTAGTCAAAAAATGAACGTTTCTGTGTCTGATTTCAAAACTTAAAATATCGTCCGCACTAATTAATTAGCATACTTGAGGTAACCCCCTCGAACTATTGTGATTGAGTCTTAGAACATGAAGATCCGATCTTAAGATCAAAAGTAATCCAGAGTAGTTCGTTTTTTTTTAATGTACAGGAAAATTTTTAAAGTAAAAATATTCGATGCATCATTATTGAATAAATGTGAACATCTAACAAATGATTTATCCGATGTATGAGAATGATTTCAAAGTCAATGAGTACAAAAATAATCATTATATAGTTATATAAGCGCTACTGTCATACTTTTTATCCTTAAACTTTACAAAACATCAAAATATAAACTTATGTTCTTTAAATCCAATTTTCATATAAAAGCAGAAACCCATGTCTTAATCCAAATGAAGATTTAAGATTTTGCTTTCTTGTTTTTCTTACCTTTATTTCTAAAACGTCAGAAACAATATCTTTCTAAATTGTGTAAACTACATAAATTTGACTTTTCATCATCTAGGTATAGAGCAGAGGTCGCCAAAGTGGTCTATATAGACCCCCAGGGGTCTATTTAACAAAAGCGGGGGTCGATCTGAGACAGGGGGGGCGAATGGGGGTCGATCCGAATCGGAAGGGTCGATTGTGGGTCGGAAAAAAAAAACAGTTCTCAATACGCAAATCACACATACTTAATTAAGTATGTAAAATTTGTGATTTTTTTTTACAATTGACTCAATATCAGTTTCTTTATAAAACATAAATTAATAAACGTATATTTATTGGGGTGAAACAAGTATTTACTTAGCACCGCGCAGAGGCACGAACTCAGCGCAGTTTATAAGTCATATGCATATGTGCGCTTGTCCAAATGTCACGTGTGACGAGCATTGACGTTACAAATGCAAATATCATACGCAGTTTCAGCTATCTTTGCAAACTGTGTTGAATATTTGCAGTGTCATTATTAAAACTTTTATAGTTTTGGATAATTAGTTATTGTTTCGATAAAACCATTCGTTTGGTTTATATATCAATTTTAATTATTAATGCACAAAAAGGAAGGTAAGCATTAATAATATGGATTAGTACAGCCCGCGAGAAAACTATTGCACACTTTGTGTTTTTTTACGAAAATTACAAAATTGACCAATTTTGACGAAAATTAAAATTGATCAATTTTGAACCCAATATAGCGAACCTTGCAAAAAAACACCAGGCACACCCATCTCATTGATCAAGAAGCACTAAATCTTTAGTTACTTTACTTATTATATCTACTCATGCATAATTACTTATTATTTAATAATAAGGTATTTAAATTTCAATATTAATATATTTTTCATAGAACTATTGTTATACAATGTACTATTACTTTAATAAATGTTTAAAATCATAAAATAAATGTCCAAACACAGTATCTAATAGAGTTTTATTTTAATTAACGGAAAATTACTTTTGTGGGGGTCGATGGAGATTTCGAAAAATTATATAGGGGTCGATGATCAAAAAAGTTTGGCGACCCCTGGTATAGAGAAACAAGTTTCAAAGGGGTAACTGTTAACAATATAAACACATGGTTCAATTAACTTTTAAGAAACTAGTTTTTTGAAGTTTTCCTTCAGTTAATCTGTTTTACTAATTTAGTTTTACTTCGGTTAATCTGAGTAAGAAACAAAAATAACGATGTAGTCTTTGCAAACACGAAACTCATTTTTCATTCAAAAGAGCTGTAAGTCATCGCAGTGGTACAGGTATATTACATTTTTAAAGAATGAACAATTTATCCTCAATTTAAATTGCTGCAATGAGTTATGAAAATCCTATGAGAAAATTTGTTTCTTATAAATGCCGTTTCAGTGGTTCAAACTTGAGATTTCTTATTTCGGCATTTCATGCTTCAGCCTACATTTATACCAAATTTTATTGCAATCGGATGAATGGTTTTAAAGATAACACGATACACGACTGACAAGCAGACATACATTTATTTTTATACATTAATATATTCGCCAGTTTTTTTAAACCATATTTCAAAATATACTGCTGTAATTTTTTTTAATTCACTTTAATAAAACTTTAGAATGAGTTACTTTGCTATGTATTGGTTGGTGTCGTATCCTCTATTGAATCATATTTCATGGTGTGCTTGAATAGTTTTTGTTATTTCTATGGCATTAAAAGGATACAAATCCTCTTCTGTGGGGTAGTTTAAGAGGTGAAGGCCTGCAGCGACTGCAGGGCAGTTAAAAACATGATATGGTGTCAGTTCCACATTAAGACAGTTGCCACAGTTTTGATATTTTCTAGTCCCATCTGTAGAAATTTTCATGTTTTTATGATGTTTTGTTCTTAGTCTGATGAGAGTAGTGGCTGTCTTTCTATCGATGCCAAGATTAGTTGTTTGATCGTGGGCTTTGATTTTTAAAGGGGTGAATAGTCTTGACGTTGCAAAAGCATTTGCATCTGCCAACGTGGCTGGGATTGAATTTTGATTGAGATCTCTGGCATTTTTAGCCAAGGAATCAGCTATTTCATTGAACTCTAGGTTCACATGGGCGGGAATCCACTGCACGAAGCAATTTTTCCGGAGACGCTGAAGTTGTCCTAGTTGTTCTATGATATTCAGGATAAGGCTTGAGGTACCTTTGCTGAGGGCCTGTAAGGCAGACCTGCAGTCGCTGAAGATGGTGATACCACTAAGCTGCTCCGAAGGTTCAAGATTGATGTACGTTTCGATTGCCGTAGAAATGGCTATCAATTCTGCCGTAAAATTAGATGCGATTTTTCCAGCACCAGTTGCGAACTCTCGTTTTTGATCATCAGGTAGGAGCAGTACCACTCCCGCACCTCCGTTGGTGAAAGTGGAGTCAGAAGATCCATCATTAAAACCCTGACGTGATTGAGGCCAGATAGAGAATCGATAGTTTTCATCCCAATTTACTTGAGTTTATTCGCATGATCTTTTTTCGAGCAGGGCTCGATGAGTTCTAGACAGATTGTCGTATTCTCTGGAACAACTCCAATAGCGGGAGTTTCGTTTCTGAAAAGAAAGTCCTCGGGTTTAAGGTGAATTTTTTCTCTGATCGCCCTGTCAAACAGAAGTTGCTATGTATTGAATTTCAATATTAAATTATTTTTTTCTGAAATGAGAAATAAGCACACTAACTGGAATTAATCTTAATAATACATTCTTTACAAAGGGAGGCCTGCCAGTGACGTAGTGTGGGTGTCTTGATTCTGATTAGTTGTTGAAACGTGGCATTTGTTTACGTTAGCAATCGTTTTTTCCATTCTATTTGGAGTAAGCCAAGCCCGTCAAGCATCAACTCTCTTAAATGATACATTCTATAGTCTTACACACATATTTAAATTTTTTCACCATATATTTCTTACTTAACACAAAAACTGTCGCTAAGCCACGTAGAACATAAACAAACTAATTATGCATCGAAGTTGCCAGGTACACAAAACAAAAATATATCACGGATATAGTAAAATGCGTAAACAAATAATAAATCTAAGTTAAGTAAAAGAGTTACAAGAAAAAGAATTATATTTCAATAAATTCGATGCGTGATACAGCACTGTATTTAATTAACTTCACGTTAATTAACATTCTAACTTATGTGGAGAAACTAATACGCTATCACGTCATAGGTTATGTGTGTGGGAATGCAAGATCGTCTTCTAGAAGTGCAAATACCCAATTGTACATTTTGTATTTAATGATTTTATTATTTTATATTTTGATTAATTAATATTTTTCATGGCTTTGCATTTTCATTTATAAATATTTTTATTGTTTTACGATTTTGTAAATTAATATTTTCTTCATTTAATATTTTATTATTGTTTTTTTCTTTTATACTTTTATAGATTTTTTAATTAATTATCATTATTACATGTCCCATTTTGTTTCTCATATAAATATTTAGCAATTCCAATCATTTATTATTATAAACATTACAACAACCATTTTATTATTACAAATATCATATCAAGTTTATTATAAGAAGGCTATTGTTACAACAATTTCTCGTACACAACTTTTAATTATTGCAATTAACCACTTTGTTCGGAGTTTTCCTTTCTTTGCACCAAAAAAATTTTTTTACATTTCCATAAAATTTGTAGGAAGTTATTTTCTCCGTTTTTTTTTAAAGTACTCCATACAATTAACAAGTTCAAGCAATTTTTTTTTATTCCTGATTACAAAATTTTATATTTAATCCCCATTAACTAATCGATGCTCAGGTGTTGCGGTTTCAGAAGGCAAAAAAAAAAAACATATTACAAAGAAGAAAGAAATGCAGTAATTAGGCTCTTCACTAGCGATGCCAAACAATTCTTTTTTGTTCGAAATTAGTTCAAAGAGAAGGGAAAACAGTGGTCAGGTAATTTAGAGTAACTTTCCGATTTCCTTTTCTCTTCCCTTAAAAAAGAAATTCCCTTTTTTTATTAGCCTATCTGGAAGCTATCTTTAAAAAGACAGAAAAATTAGGTTCGGAAATAAATAGCGCAAAAAATTTAACTCAATTATTTTTTAAAAAAAACTAAGTTTAGAATGAAGAAATTGATTGTTTTTTACTACACTGCTAATGATTTTGACAAAAATTAGGGTTTTCAAACTTTCTTTAAATCGAATGAAACAATACCTTAAGACATGACGGAAATCTGGTCTTAACAAATGCTAAATTGAAAATACAAAGAAAGTGATTATTTTCTACAATATTGCTGATGATTTGCACAAATTGCGTAGAATTTATCAAATATGTAGTAAAATAATATTTTGTTTTTTGATATTACATTGCTAATAAGTATCAAATTCGAGTATTATTTTGAAAGCATTTTGTTTAAAATCGTTAGTAAATCGCAAAAACGTTTTTCAATTTTCGAAAGAAGAAATTCATTATTTTGTTACAACTCTGTTAATAATTTTAACTAAAATTAATACCTCAAGTTTTTTTTTAATTCTAATGAAATAAGAAATTCTGTTCTTACCTCATGTTAAATTGAGAATAGAAAAAGGTGATTATTTTTTACTTTATTGCTGATGGTTTTGACAAATTGTATACAATTTATTAAATATGTAGTAATAAATTGTTAACTTAAAAAGCACAAGATCAGTTTTTTTCTTTGATATTACATTGATGAGTATCGAATTCGGATATTATTTTGAAAGCATTTTGTTTAAAATCGAGAGTAAAATGCATGAAAAGTTTCTTAATTTTCAAAAGAAGAAATTCATTATTTTTTTACAACTCTGTTAATAATTTTAACAAAAATTAATACCTCAAAAAATTTTTTTTATTCTAATGAAATAAGAAATTCTGTTCTTACCTCTTGTTAAATTGAGAATAGAAAAAGGGGATTATTTTTTACTATATTACTGATGGTTTTGACAAATTTTATAGAATTTATCAAATATGTAGTAATAAATTGTTAACTTAAAAAGCACAAGATCAGTTTTTTTTCCTTCTTTTTTTGATATTACATTGCTGATGAGTATCGATTCGGATATTATTTTGAAAGCACTTTGTTTAAAATCGAGAATAAATTGCATGAAAAGTTTTTAATTTTTGAAAGAAGAAATTCATTATTTTTTACAACTCTGCTAATAATTTCGACAAAAATTAGTACCTTAAAACTTTTTTTTAAATTCTAATGAAATAATAAATCTACTCTTAAATCATGTTGAATTGACAATAGAAAAAGGTGATTATTTCTTACTATATTGCTGATGATTTTGACAAATTGTATAGAATTTATCAAATATGTAGTAATAAAATATTATCTTAAAAAGCACAAGATAAGGTTTCGTTTTTTGATACTGCATTGCTGATGGGTATCAAATTCGGTTATTATTTTGAAAGTATTTTGTATCAAGTCGAGAGTAAATAGCATAAAATGTTTTTATGTTTCGATTGAATGTCATTTTATAAACGGATGGTCAAATCGTATGGACCACTCCATAAAAATGTCTCCCACTCAAACGGATCCTTATCTTTGGGCTAATCATGCGTGGTTTTGAGACATTCTTTTCTAAATATAGGAGGGAAGAAAGTCAAAAAGTATTTTACGTTGGGAAATTTTTTTCCAATTTTTGATATAAGTGTCTCTTTGCCATCTTGCTTGGATTCAAAATTACAAGGATACGGATTCGATTATTCGTAACCACAGATTCGATATGGGCCGATTGTTCAACTCCGTTGCAAAAATAAAATAAATATCAATGTTGCATAAAATTAATCAACTAATAATAAATATTATTTTAAGGGATGATGACTTATGCTGAAGCATTGTATTAAGTTATAACTGTCGCTGAACTGCCGACCCAATTTTTCGGGTTTATGACAACTAATAACTAGCTTAACCCCAACCTGCCCCTCAAGGGGGCATCCGGGGACACACCGAGTTCGAACTGCGCGCAACAGTTCAATAACATAAGTAAACGTATTCAGAATTTTCAAATTCGAATTTTAACAAATAGGTAGAATATTAAATATGAAATCCAGAAAACAGCGTTATTTAGAAATGAACTAAATACAAACAAACATTTCAAGGGAAATAAACAGTATCAATCAGAAGAGACAGTGATGTCACATTTTCAGTAAGGGTACAAGGTTAATAAAACGAAACAATTACACATGGTTAAATATAAGATGTTTGTAATTCAGAACATAATCACAGCTGACAGAACATTACTTAAGGTATCAAGTTCCAGGAAAAGATTTTTTTTAACACAGTATATGTATCATCAAAGGAACGTAAAAATGCACAAGCATAGCAGTGAGTATGTACATTGAAAGTCAGGTGAATAATTTATGACGCATGGTCAAAGACCAGCAGTATCTCCTGAAGACAAAAAAGTCATACTCTAGAAAAACTAGTGATTAAAAGTTCAAAATGAGGAATCACATAGGGGCAGAAATCGACAAAAAGCCTGAAATTAAAATGTAGTAAAATTCAAGTAAGAATCAAACCATAACACGTAAATCAATAAGATATTTAAAGTATGTCTTTCCCAACAAGAGGCAGCAAGAGGCCATCAGGATTCAGGGAGGTGCCTTGTTACTAAACAATTTTCTCACTATTTCCTCAATTCCCTTTTTTATTTTAGGGATTGACCAATGCTGCCTAATAAACTCATAGTTGGTTTTCGAATGAAAAAATTTCTCTCTAATGTGTTTAAAATTTGAACAATGGATTAATATATGTTCCGAATCCTCAACAAGCTGACAGGTCCAACACAGCTGAGCTCCCCCGAAAAACCTGGCCTGATGTTGTCCATGACAGCCATGATTAGTTAGGAATTGATTTTTAAAAAAATTCCCCATGACTTTCTTCGTTTCAACTTTCGGGAGGAGTTCGAATGTGTGCCTTCCCTTTGTAAAACCGTCACTCCATCTCTCCTGCCATTCAATCAATTTTCCAAAATTTTTCTTGCAGTCCACCTGCTGTGATCTTCAAACAGGTCGACCGTCGATCTCTCACGGGCTAATTTGGCTAACCTACCAGCCTCTTGGTTGCCCATATGGCCTGCATGTGCTTTTATCCAATGAAAAACGATATTGTTTGTGAATTCTTGTCTAATTAATTGAACTAAATATTCTTTAGAGTTGCTATTTTCTAAAGCTTGCAGGCTAGACAGGGAATCGGTATAAATTCAGATTTTGTCTGCAATTCTTTGTTCTTTAACCCAACGAATCGACTGGAGAATGGCCCATAATTCAGCCTTAAACACGGAAACGTGATCAGAGATGCAGAAGGTTTTTCTTTCAACAGGTTCTTCCTCTAGATAGGCCACGAAAGCGCATCCTGTTTTAAATTCAATGTTAACTAAAAACTTCGATCCATCTGTGAATAATTCTAATCCTTTATAAGTAGGTAAATTTAGTTGGTATTTAAGTAAAACTTCTTCAGCCGGATGATACATATAAGGTTTGGGTATTGGTTTATAGATTATGTGTTCTTCTTCATGTTGGAAAATATTATTAAGTTGAGCTTCTACATTTACAGCCATATCTAGAGGGATTGTCCCAGCAAGTTCTTGGAGAGCGTCAGTAGATGTAGTCTTGTACGCTTTAGTGATAGATAGTAATGAAGTTCTTTCCACCTATTAATGATTCTTAACTGTTGGCCAAGCCAAATTTCCACACCATAGAATATGAGTTTCTGAGTGCTGGATGAATTTCCGAACATCAGGGCCCATCCCCCTTTCGACCCCAGAGATGCAGAATTTGAATCGATCAGCCATCACTGTGATTCGAACCCGGTTCACCTCATTGGAAGGCGAGCACTCTATCCCATGAGTCACCACGGATGTGCATACATTTTTATTTTTTTATATCCGTCGTTGAACAGCCGACCTAATTTTGGGTTCACTACTACTAATGTTCAACTCCGTAGCCTTGTAATTTTGAACCTATGCAGAAGACAAGGAAATTTCTGAATCAGTACCCCCAGAGATATGACTAGTACTTTTGTAAGTCTTAATCTGGCAACAGTGAGTGTAAATAGTTTTTTTTTTTCAAATAAAAATGAATGTTGTAGGCATTCTTTAAAAATACTGTTGTGATTCGTTAGAGTTGCGTTTGAGGTCTTCGGACACTACAAGTACTTCTGTAAATAATTATTATTTCAATCTATTTATTTAAATATTTTAGTGAATGGTCAGTCAAATACCATTCCATAAAAGATACATATTCGATTTTTCTAATCAATGTCATTCAAAATTGTTTATTTTAATAGCTTACTAATGACCAAAAATTTAAATTTTTTAGTCTGAAAAACTTCGTTGGTTTAAATTTTCTTCGATTCTACGTAAGGACACATTTTAAATGTGTTAAACTTAATAGCGAAAGAGGCCAGCATGGTTTACAAAGCGAACCATATCCTCTTGCGTAGCAATCTTTAGGAGTTGGGTAGCGTTAGCAAACAGGGGTAGAACCCCCTATTTAAAGAACATTTTCCTTAATCTACGTTAATTTTATGGAAACAAAAACGGAAATATAATAAAAAATTAAAATGTTTCAAGTTCACAGTCAATGAGGCAAATGATTAGCAACAGAGAAACACTGCCTTACTTTATGGTTATTTAACACAAATTACAAAACTTAAAATGCAATTAAACGCATTTAATGAATACAAAACCGAACATAAAACCAACACGCATGAGGCTTAAATTAAATCAAGTGAAATCTCATTGTTGCGAAGAAGCAATTGAAATTCTGTTTTGAAGAAAGCAAAATAAGTAACAATTTAATTTTCAAAGTCATCAAACAGACTTAAATTTGTTTCCTCTTTAATTCTTTTGTCGCTGTTTGCTGGGGGGGGGGACAAATGTAAAGTCCATTTAATCTCAATTACCGCAGCTTGCAAATTCAAGTCCCAAGTGAAGTTGAGGAACACGGGAAAAAAAGGGAAAAATTAATTGGCTTGTCTCCCCTAACTTCATCGAAAGAAAGAGAATACTTTTCCTAGCGTGAATAATGAGTCTTCCTTTCTGAAACTTTCTTTTCTTTTCTTCAACTTCCAGTCTTGCCGTTCCATTCAGCAAACTCCTCACACCCAATCCTTGTTTTTACTTTTTAAGACCCTTTCAATCAGTTCCGGAATCAAGAGTCCCTGGAGGTAAGAAGTGAAAAAAAAGGGACGTTTATGCTCCGCCCCATAAAGCAGATGAGGCATTGAAAATGTGGTGAGTTCTAATGCGCCTTTTATTTTTAACCATTTCTTTTTTTATATCGTCTGTTTTTTCTGCAAAAAGATTTTTTTTTTGCCGAGTTTTGGAGCGAGAAAAAGGAAAATGAATGATTCACGGATAATAAACTGCTAACTAAAATCAGATACTTCGTTAAGACTTACGACAGAATCAGTGAAAGAAACGGGGAAAAGTTTATGATAAAAAGAAAAGTACTCTTATTCGAATAATAATCAAATTCATCAAGCGTGCTGAATTGAAATGTTGCATGCAAGCAAAATTATAAAGAGACGGTAAGCATTTTTACCACCATCTTTCCTTTATTTTTACATGTTTCTAAGAAATGAAATGTCTGGCTAATTTTACTGTATATGGATTTCATTATAAACTTCAAAAAGTGTTCGAACTTACAACTAAATCAGTGAAAGGTATGGGAAAAAATTTATGACTAGAAACTGTACTCTTTATTTGAATAATAATCAAATTCACCAAGTGTGCTGAATTGAAATGTTGCATGTAATCAAAATTATAAAGAGACGGTAAGCATTTTTACCACCATCTTTCCTTTATTTTTACATGTTTCTAAGAAATGAAATGTCAGGCTAATTTTACTGTATATGGATTTCATTATAAACTTCAAAAAGTGTTCGAACTTACAACTAAATCAGTGAAAGGTATGGGAAAAAATTTATGACTAGAAACTGTACTCTTTATTTGAATAATAATCAAATTCACCAAGTGTGCTGAATTGAAATGTTGCATGTAATCAAAATTATAAAGAGACGGTAAGCATTTTTACCACCATCTTTCCTTTATTTTTACATGTTTCTCAGAAATGAAATGTCTGGCTAATTTTACTGTATATGGATTTCATTATAAACTTCAAAAAGTGTTAACTTACAACTAAATCAGTGAAAGGTATGGGAAAAAATTAATGACTAGAAATTGTACTCTTTATTTGAATATTAATCAAATTCACCAAGTGTGCTGAATTGAAATGTTGCATGTAATCAAAATTATAAAGAGACGGTAAGCATTTTTACCACCATCTTTCCTTTATTTTTACATGTTTCTCAGAAATGAAATGTCTGGCTAATTTTACTGTATATGGATTTCATTATAAACTTCAAAAAGTGTTAACTTACAACTAAATCAGTGAAAGGTATGGGAAAAAATTAATGACTAGAAACTGTACTCTTTATTTGAATATTAATCAAATTCACCAAGTGTGCTGAATTGAAATGTTGCATGTAATCAAAATTATAAAGAGACGGTAAGCATTTTTACCACCATCTTTCCTTTATTTTTACATGTTTCTCAGAAATTAAATGTCGGGCTACTTTTACTCTATAGGGATTTCATTATAAATTTCAAAAAGTGTTAGAACTTACAACTGAAGCAGTGAAAGAAATAGGGAAAAATTAATGACTTGAAATTGTACTCTTTATTTGAATAATAATCAGATTCACCAAGCGTGATGAATTGAAGTGTGCTATGCATAAACAAATTTTAAGGAAATCGTTAACTTTTCTACCATTTTCTCTTAGTATTACATTTTCTATAAAATGAAATATCTCGATATTTGTATTCTCTTGTACAAATATCGAGATCAATATCGTATACTCTTATTACAAGGAGCTCTATCATTTAATTTTTTCTGTAGTTACTGAATGCTAAACGTCAATAACGATATTGTATTTCATCACTAATGCGTCTTTTGTTTTTAACTATTTCTTTTTCCGACAGTTTTTCGATCCAAGATATTTTTGATTGATTTTTGGAGCGAGAAAAAATAAAATTAATGATTCACGGATGATAAACTGCAAACTAAAATAATCATATATTTTTTTTAAAGATTTACTGAAGTGAAGAAGTTAGCAAATTTATGAAGAAATGGTACATTTTTTCACCATTCTATAATATTTTTTATTTTCTAAAAAAAGAAATATCTCGACATTCATACTCTACAATGTTTTTATTACTGACTTCAGAAACTGATGATGCAATGATGATGAGAAAATGCAATATCTATCTCTTAACTTATAATTCGTGGGAAATCATCCACTGTTAATGCTAAGGTTGTTAATGATATTGCATTTCGTTTTTTTTACAAAATCTGCATCAATATTTTATCTGAATTTCATTAAAAAAGTAAAGCGTTACGCATCAAATTCAGTCCGGGCAATTCACGCTGTGATACAGGGTGAATTTGAAATCGCGCACATCAATTTTTAAATAGTTATAAAAGTAATGGTTTTAGAATTGAAATGAAAGTAATTTATCACAGAGAGTTAGTTAAAATATTGGCTTTTAGGGTTTCATTTCTTGAAGCAAATCTTATATGTTACAAACAGTGTTCAAAATGACTTCCTTTTTCATAAGTTCTAAAGCTTGTTCGTTTTATCACCTCAAAGGTTGCAAAAAATGTGCTTTAAGTCAAAAATATATTTATTTTTGCAGCCCTTTTGGTCATCGAAAGTCAAGTTAAAAACCAACTTAAGGTGTTGCAATTAACATGCTTTTGGTCGGCAAAAGTGAACTCAAAAACCAATTTTAGTTGTTACGATAAATATGTTTTTGATCAAAAATGGTGAAAAAAATTTCTATAGCTTTATGTCGACGAAGGATTTAAAGAGTCGTAAAAGCAACGGTTTTAAAATTTGAATAAATGTAGAGTAGCATAAACAGCAGTTGAATTGTTGGCTTTTATTTTTAAAAAACTAAGTTAGTAACAACTGATGTTTATAATGACATCTACTTTCGTAAATACTAAAACGTCTTCATGTTACGATATTAAAGAGCACCTTTGGGTATTACAATATATTTGCTTTAGGTAAAAAAAAATATTAGCATATTTTTAGTGCTTTTCGTTTCAATTTCCCAAATCGAAGGTCTATCCGCTCTTTTCTTGTCAACTATTGCACCTGATACGATAAACTAACGTTGATGAACCTAAGGAACGTGTCACCATTTATGTGTTGGTACTGCTGTTTCCGCATTATCCTTGTGAAGAGAGTTATATGACGAAAGAAAATGTTTGTGCAAATTAGCACTCAAATATGAATATTCTCCGTTCCTTGTGAAACAGCATGTCGCCACCTTAAACAATGCAATTTGTATATATTCTTCTTAGTTTCATATAACTCATAGTATAAAATTTTACAAAAAAAAAGTATGTTTGTGCTTTAAGTGTTTTATTTCAAACCTAAATTGCCTAAGAGAAACATTTAGCTCCAATTTTATGTTTTAATAAGTAGATATTGAATGTTTTTAACCATTTTCGCTGGAAAGACTTATCATGCATGTTATTATACTTTTGTTACTAACTCGCCAAAGACTGTATATATGTATATACTGCACATATACGTATATATAAACGTATATATATATATATATATATATATATATATATATATATATATATATATATATATATATATATATATATATATATATATATATATATATATATATATATATATATATATATATATATATATATATATATATATATATATATATATATATATATATATATATATATATATATAGCAAAGCATATGGCTGAACAGAAGATGTATCCAATCCACACTGAAAATGATCTCCTTTATCTCATATGGTGGGAAATTTAAAGGGAAATAGTTTTGTAAGTCTTCCCGACCACAAGTGCTATTAGCGATAATTTGACAATCATGATTGGCCCGTATAATCCGTGACAGCATTCCTGTGAACGGTTACGAATTATGTGTACGGGTTTCGTTCTGAATAAAGAAAAAGAATTAAGGCAAATCAGAATGATTTAAAATTTGCAAACATTAGTGGGTGATTTCATTTAAAAAAAATCTTCTAACGGAAATGTGAAAGCTTAAAAGCACAATCAAATTGCTTGGCAAGTCACCATAACAAATCATTCAATTGAAATAAACAGCGGACTTACGCAAATTTAAAACATGTGAACATAAAGAAAAAAAAAGTTCTTATATGTCGCCAAACATCCTCGAACTCATGTTAACATAGACATCTCTTTTTCTAAACAAAATTGTTCTCTGTAGCGCCAATAACTCGCTGGAATGCACAGGAAAGCGCAAGTATCGTAGGGGTTGGTAAATAAACATTTACGCCTTGGATCATTTATGTTAGAGAAGATTTATGGAGTTTCCTAGACGCTGCACTTACTACAGCGTGAGCAGCAGACGATACAGGGGGTGTAGTAGGAGGTCGAAGCAACTCAAACGCATCTAGTTTTCATGCTCTTCAGAGTGGAAACATACGGAAAAGCGACTTCAATTAAGGGCCTCATCCGTTTCATTCGCTTTTCTAGAACAGATGTCTTCAGTCGATTGCATTCCATGCACACTTTTTGTTCTTTGCTCCGGAAAATAAAAGTTCTGATTCCTCCTTTTTTTTTTCCTTTTTCACAGCGGAAAAGGAACAGTATTGAAACTTTCCGACTTCGGAATTAACAATTAAATAGAATCGAACAGTCATAAGGTGAGCTGAATTGGGAAATAAATCAAGTAATTGCTTCATTAGGTTGAAGAAATAATCCTCTGATTGGTGAATTGTTTATCGAAATATTAGTTGCCTTATTTGAATTCCTGCCGAATTTGAGAAAACATGATCAAGCCTGTAACATCTTCATCTTTTACACTGATTAATGAATGACATGTCCGATAATATGCTATCTGACAGTGTTATAAGTAATTATATATAATATAGCACAATAAGGACAAAGAGGATAAAAATTTAGAAAATAAATTTAAAATATGAAGAAAACATAGTAAATAATAAAGATTAATGAAATGAGAATAAGAAAAATTATTAAAATGAAACATTTTTAAAAAAATAAAAAAATAATAATTATAATAATGATATGATATAATCACATCATCAACTCACACGATAATATCCTCAAAAAGGAGTGCTTTCTAATATTGTATGAATGTAATATGTACATATCTCTATATTTTTAACTTTTATATGTCCATGCTTTTCCCTCCTTTACATCGAAACAAGCAGAATCTCGTTATGCAACAAAACCGTTTGTACTCTTTCCTGGTTGCAGAGATCAACAAAAGTTGAGGCAAATATTTTTTTTCCAATGCTTACCTAGAGAATGACCTTTCGTCATACAGGCATTTGAAGGGCAGATTTGTTGGCCACTCTTTCAGGAGCACAATATTAGATGGGCCAACGTTGCACTCACAGTATAAACAAATAGTACATCCATGCCTTGGCCAGGATTCAAACCCGGAAACTTCCTGATGCAAGACCAGTGCCCTGACCTCTACACAGGCCGGTCCGCAGTCAAGGCAAATATTTACATTGAAAAAGCAGATCAATTGAAAAGGCTTTGCCCTTCATGTTTTGTCCATTACTTCTTAAATTTTTAGTAGGAATGTCGAAAGTATGAACCTTTGGGATTCAAGCTGTGAATATGAATTTTAAAAAAAATATAGTATTCCTTTCAATAATATGGTTTGATTATTTATTCACAACCAATTCCTCAAAATCGAATCGAATTATAATTCATTTAAAATCAATTTAAATAGGATATCTTTCAGAATGAATTTATTAATAGAAGAACATAGTGCAATATAATGATGAGCAATAAAACAATACGTTGTATTTTTCTAATTGTTCAGCAAATCGCTTATGGAGAAAGGCACCACGATTTCCATCGAAACAATTAAATATTTAAGATTATTGTGGTGCCATCTATTGGAAATTCTCGACACTTATAGTTTTTTTTTAGAAAAATACTAAGGAACAGACATAACAGGTATATAAGAAAAGTCATACGCTTTTAAGTCTTTCAATTTAAGAAACACTTATTAATTCCATATATAAGAGTTACTAATATTTAGAGCAAGTATAAAAAAATGCCGGTAAAATAAAAACCAAGTAATCATTCATTTCGTTTAATTATAGAAAAAGTACAGTTTTTTGTAGATTAGAAACACTTAAAAAACATAACTTTTCTTCACAATTAAGAGCCGTCTTTCTTTAATCACAGTCTTTATAAATTTTGCTTTAGATCACTTGTTTTTTTTTCATACCTTAAAGAGATCTTAAATCAAACTTGAGCTAGAAATCAAATTACTTTGTGCCAAATCAAAACAAATGAGCAACTTTGCAATTCATCTCATTCATAACAATTTGTTTCCAAAACTCAACATATCATCAACACCAGAGAAGAGATATTTCTATCTTCACTCTAACCGTGACTTCCAGAAACATAAATAATAAAAAAAACGCAGGAAGAAATTAAGTTCCAGTTCCTGAAAACTACTCATCCGTAGCATGTTGTTTGGCAAGTGAACTTGGCGCCTGAAAAATTCTATCCATAAATGTTCTCTGGCGCATTTCTAGACTGTGGTAAGAAAAACTGACGCTTCGTTAGCAGTTGCTCACTTTTCCGCCTAATGAATCAATAAATTCTCCCTGATGTTTCTAAAATGAGCAGAAAAGTTTCAGAAGTATCTAAGCTACATTTATGGAAACGATTTGCGAGAGCTTTTATTCTTTCGAACACTCATAGTTTCAGAAATATTCTTCTTTTTTTCTACCCCATCGTTCAATATCCTTTTTAAAAATCGCTGTGACTTTTAAAGAAAAAGATAAAAAGTCATATATTCCAATGTTTAAGTAGACAACAAGCTTAAGCAGAGCTAAAGTGAAATGAACTTTGAAAGAATAATAAGGCAGTTATTTTTGTTTTAAATAATTTGAAAGTATGAGGAAATATCATGAGTATCAAATAACGAAGATTGCAATATCAAAAGAGAAACAAACAAAGAACTATCATGAATATCGAGTAATTAAGAAACTATCAGGAGTTTCAAATGACAACCAAAAATCAAGTGTAGGCCCTGACTGGCTAGGCCACAGACTAGAAGGCCCGGAAAGAGAGGGGGAAAATTATAATTTTACTTACGTAAGTACAACGCTGATGTAAATTAGTTACGTTATTGCTATAGTTTCGTATTGCTATTGTTTCGTTATTGCTTAGTTTCGTATTAATTCGTTTATTGCTGGGAATATATAAAGAGGTTTTAGTTGTTGTTGTCGGCCGTTTACGCAGACGGGGTGTGATTGTTCTTGTTTTCCAGTGGCGCTATCTATGAGCAAGAATTCGACTTCTGTCACAACCATACGTCTCATCCGTTTATAGAGTGAAATGTTATGGGAACACGGAGACCCGACAGATTTAACGTGCACCAGCCATTTACTGCACGTGGAATCTTTGGCCTTCTGGATTCGAACTTCCGATCTCAAGAACGTGAGTCCAGTGCCCTACCAACCAGGCTATCCCGGCCCAAGAGATTTTAGTACCCTCTTGGAATAACTCTAGCGCGTATGCGATACAGTCGGACAAGTCACTTGTGATGTCCTGCAGCATTTTGTTCCATAACTGCTGTTAAAACTCGGAGGCTGTTCAACTTGCCCTCCCAAGATGTCCCATTTATGCTCGTTTAATGATAAATCTGGGGAAAGAGCTGGCAAGGGAAAGTTGGTGTGGCATTTGTACAGTGTAGTAGCGAGCGAGCGAGGAGCAGACTGCCCTCCAAACTTATGGAGGAATAGTCTAGTCGGCCAACCGACGGGTGAACATGTTTATTTTCAAAAGTCGACTTTGGTTTCGGATATTTAAAAAAAAATAAGCAAGGAGGCTGAAAAGATATTTTGTTCATGGAGAAATTTTTTTTCGCTTCTCTCTTTCTAATGTGCATTAAAAAAACAAACGTTGGCCAATAAATAGGTAAATTCGTATATTTTTTCGGTCTGATTTTTTTTCTTCTTCAAATAGCTTGGTGGCCGACTAAAGGAAATATTTTACCGTAATTATTTTTCTGCTACCAAGGTCTATATGGTAATCAACTCTTTTTACTACGGAAAATTGTGCGTCATAACTTTTTTATAGCTTCCGTATTTGATTGGATTGAGGCAAGTAAGCAGAACTGCTGAATAAATTTGATTTTGTGCTTTTACGAATTTAATTTTTATGAAGGGATCTGTTTTTCGTCATTAAAAACAGTATTTCTTTCCCAGCCCAACCCCAATCCCAATTTTTAATTTTCAAATTTGATTTTTTGAGAATACAAAGGGTTTGTTTTTTTTTAACTAAAAATATAAGTTGGTTTACATCGTTTACTGTTTATTTATTAAGGCATTATTTTTACGCAGATATGTTCAAAATTTTAATGTAAATACTAGGAGAAAACTCGGTAGTTTCAAACCAGATTTTTTTTTATCAATAGCATGATAATATATCGTTTAAAATGAATTATAAGAAGTAGGGGAGAGTGGGGTCAATTGTAACATTTTTACTTAACTATTTTTAACTAACAAAAAACTCAGTATATTATCAGTATTAATTGACAGACGAGTAAAGTAGACTATCCTCTACTAGAAAAAATAAATACCTTATATTAAATGTTATTATATTAGTTATTAAAAATTTTTGACAGTCGTGCACTTGTTACAATTGTCCCCACTTACGGGGTCAATTGTAACAGTTCATAAATTCAACTAAAACATAGTTAATTATACATATTATCATAGTTGTGATATATTATTTTATTGATCAAAATAGTAGTGATATTTTAGGAGTAAAAATAATAATGAGCAGAGACCTAAAGGGTTAAACTTTTAACTTTAAGGGGTTAAAAATTTTAATTTATGCTGTGAAAGGTGACATATAAAATAATGCACATGCAACATAATATAAATGATATAGGAAACTATTGGTGGATCTTAAAGAGTTAAGTAATGGTTTGTAAACATAAGATAATTTATTTTCAGCTGTTACAATCGTCCCTTTAATTATTGTTACAATCGTCCCCAAGACGCCATTTCAGCTTCATTTGTTAAAAACAATGCTAGTTAATTAACAAAAGTAATTTTTTTTAAAATTGAAATGTTAATTAAGGTGTCCACTTACATATTCGGTTTATAATTTTTATTTGTTTAAACAAAATTACTTTGTTACAATATAATATTCTAATGCCAAAAAAAGTACTTGCGTAGCGTGAAAATATCTTTTGTGATGTAACTCTTTCAAAAGTACATAAAAATGGTTGCCAGCAGGGATGTACATGTAGATTTATTAAATACACCTTGTGCGCCACCTAGGAACCAAATCTAGAACCCGACACTCGAAATTTTTGCTTTGTTACAATCGTACCCTGTTACAATTGACCCCACTCTCCCCTACTAATTAAATATGAAACAATTAAAAATCTCAGACGTTTTTTGAATTGGCCATTAGTTGGGTTTTTAAAGCAAATTTGCAAACTGTAAAATTTATCGTTCGCTACGGTTCTGCACATGCGTGTGGTCTGGCAGCGCATGTTGAAAAAAGGCTCCTAGGAGCGCTGCCGTAAGTGGCAACACATGTGATTGAAGTTTGTCACGAATTTCTATACCCTAGACCCTCCCCCCGGTAGGGGAATCCTACTTTTCAGTAGCCAGTCGAGGGCTCCAAAAGGGGCCAATCTGGGCCAGCAATTGTATGAAATTAATGTATGAATCAGCAATTGTATGAAATGAGGATCTTTCATGAACAGCAAATAATGAAAAACGTTAAGGGCATAAAATAAAATAAAGTCTACTAAGAGAATCAATTTATTATTTCACCCACTTTTTTTAATCGCTTTATTGAGATACCCATGTAATTTAATATTGATTTATGTACCTATATAATTTAATATTGATTGATACATCTATGTATTTAATATTGATTGATATACTTATGTAATTTAAAACTGATTATTGATTGTTTAATTGCAGCTGTTGTTTTATTGTAAAAGTACAAAGATTTTTTTTAAATTATTTAATTTGAATCAAGGCTTTGTCCATCTTTGATTTAAATCAAATCAGACAAATTAATTTTTAATATAATGAAGCAACCCCTTCCACCCAATAAAATTAGATTTCAATGTCTAAAAATGGAACACATGTCTGATTTTTACATAAAAACTCGGATTAGGGTTCACCGTTATTTGGATGTTATGGTGCAATTCTTTTTGCACATTTTCAGTCCTCAAGAAACTTTTTCATTCATCTTGAAATAAGTATATCTTTTTTTTTATTTCTAGTAGCAGCACTTGATATATATTATTCGCTGAAGTAATTCTGCACAGAGCCATAAGTAATAACAACAAATAAAAAAAATTAAAAACATTAAAACATTCGAAATACGAAAACATTTAGAACAAAGAAACATTAAATAGAATATCCACATTAGAAACATAAACAGAAAATCAGTCAGTTAGCAGTACCTGCAACTGTTCCCTAGCATTCCAGTATCTATCATAGATGTTGCCAGTAATATTTTTAAAAAATAAGTATCATTCTTTTTTTAAATGTGAAACGTATTATTCACTTTTATGTGTGATTTTATAACAACCAAGCTAAAACGTACTTATTTGTTAACAAAAGAAACCTATTTTCTAAGTAAATGGCAGCTTCTTAAAGGATTGTTTGGACAACGAATTCCAATCGATAGATTAATATATTTTTAGAAAAAACGTTATTATATTCTTAGACGACGTAAAGAACAACCATCAACGATAGAACGTTCCAACGTGTCGTTTTTGGAGGATAAGAAAATCCCTAAGATTTATCGTTTTTCCCCAAGAAAGGGAACCCTAAAAAGGCGAAAAGATAAATGGGATACAATTCACGTACAAACGTGACTCAAAACATGTTTAAAATTTATTTAACAGGATAAAGCATTTGAATGTTTGTTTCTGAAATTTGATATGCAATATATCTGTCGCATTTAATTATGAAACAATGTTCTAACACTTTTAATTTATAATTTAGTAAGCCATAAAATGAAATTTAAAAATAAAAATTTATAACTTAATTCGACAAATTTTTTATACTCTGTTGGGGTATTTTGTATTATTAGTCACCTATGAAAAAAATGAAGAATTTTTTTAAAAGATTATGTAGTACTCTAAGCTATATAAAACAACTTTGGCTTCCGAGGCTGAATGATCACCTTTAAATAAAAAAAAAATTTCATACTATTGTTCGGACAGATGAGTTCTTCATTAATCGTCGACATATATTTATCTCGATTGGTGACCCGGTCTATGCAAACATTAAAACCTTACTCTAAACTATGTTAACATTTTATTGTTAAATAATAATTGTTGACCAGGCCTATATAAGCATTAAAACATTTACTTTAAACTATGTTAACATTTTCTTGTTTAAATATTAATTGTAGATTGCTTTTGCTGCGTTTCTGATTTTAAAAAAATTTTAATATATATATTAAGGATTGTCATAATTGAGGAATTTGTATTTAATACTAATCTATTTTTATAATAAGTGTGTGAAGTTTTTTTCATGAAAATGTGATTTTAGTAATTTATCCTTACAGCCCCATTTTAAACTTTTGACGGCCATTTTTTTATTACCCATTGGCAAAATGGGTGTTGTTTTGAGTTTGATGGCGTGCGCACCTTATTTGGGCGTCATTACACTTTTCAACTGTGTTCAAGAGTAATAGTAAACAGTGCGCATGCGTCATCATTGCATGCGTTGCTATGGCGACCATTGCTGTTTGATATTTTTTTTTAGAATTCTTTTTTTTTCTTTTTCTTTTCACCATCAGTCATTCTTAATGCATTTACATAATAATAATTTAAAATATTTTTATATTCTTTCTATTATTAACTTATAATTACTGTCTTGACGGTTATTTTAATATAAATATGAATACTGAAGAAGGTAAAGTATTTTGTGACGTCTTGAAACATGTATATAGCCAGGATTTGAAAACCAATCCGACGACAAACATCAATTGACACAGTTTTTGATCACAATTTTTTTTAAATATTTCTTATTTATTTATTTTAATTATTTATTTGAAATTGGAATGGAGTTTTTATGAAATTGGAAATCGATTTTTCAAACTATGAGTATGAAATTGGTTCCTGAAACAGCCAATCAAGTTTGAAAAATAGGTACATAAAAGCCGCCTATTTTACTTTGATCACTGCTTAACTCCTATGTTTTGTGAGAAAATAAATGAATGCCTTTAAAGCTTGTTAAAAATCAAATAAAGATCTGTATAATAAAATCAGAAAGAGATGAATCTTACGAATAAAAGTAATAACATAAAATCTGTCAAAAAGGATATTATTTTCCAAATGCCTTAACTTTACTTATGAAAATCATGAACTTATGAAGCCCCAAAACCATATAAACTTATGAAGCCCAAAAATAGCATTTATATTAAAATACCTTAAAAGCAATTCACGGGAAAGCAGTCATACTAGTTCAAATAAATAGCTTTCCGATATTAAAACAGATCCCTATTTTTGCTAAATATACATGGCTGCCCATAACGCACTATCATCGAGTGTTTTAATGAACTTTTCCTGTTTCATAAATGCATCGTTCTGGATTTGTGGTATTGAAAAGCTCCAAAGTTTAAAGAATTGTTAATTTGAAAGTATTTTAATGTGGTTTCGATTTGGTAAATAATCTGATCTATTAGGTAACGGAACTGATATTTTTCAAAAATATGTTATCCTTTGTCTAACGTTCAATGAAAAGTGATATAGTTAATAAAAAAAACACTTAGACTGTAAGCTACAGCTAAATATGAAATAAATTGTTGATTGTTGCTAATTCCAATGCATACTGAATGTCCCAAATTCAGAATAAGGAGCCGCAATGGCTCAGGGGATAGAGCGTTCGCCTTCCAATGAGGCGAACCGGGTTCGAATCCCAGTCGATACGAATTCCGCTTCCGGCTTGCACCGACCACAGTGCTGACGTGAAATATCCTTTAGTGGTAGACGGATCACGGGTTAGAGTCCCCATGCCGTCAGGCTAACCGTGGGAGGTTCTCGTGGTCTTCCTCTCCATGTAACGCAAATGCGGGTTAGTTCCATAAAAAAGTCCTCCATGAAGGCAAATTTCTCCTAATACTTGATCTAGGTGTTCCCTTGTCTTCTGGATTGGGTTCAAAATTACAAGGCTACGGAGTTAAGCATTGGTAGTTGTAAACCCAAAAATTGGGTCGGCTATTCAACAACGGTTATTTAAAAAAAAAAGGATGAGATCAGAAGGATGAGCATTGACGAAAGATGAAGGAGTAAATTACTATCGCTTTAGCAGAAATCTAAAATCTAATAAATACTTTTAAAATCTAAGAAATTAAAATAAATTAAAACTAACCAGTCAAGTATGAATTCACTTAAGTGACTCATTCTATATTCTTTCACAAAGATTTCAGTTCTTTCACTATATATTTCTTACGTAAAACAAAGACAGGCACGAATCCATATAGAACATAAACAAATTAGTTATGTATCGAAGTTGTCAGGTACACAAAACAAAAAAATATAACGGTTACTGTAAAAGACATAACCAAATAATAAATCTAAGTTAAGTAAAAGAAGTAGAAGTGAAAGAATTATATTTCAACGAATTTGATGTGCGATATGGCACTGTATTTAATTAACTTAAAGTTAATTAACATTCTTACTAGTGGGGAGAAACTTAGCTCGACTTTAACACGTCATTTTGTTTATCATTATCAGCTATCACATGTGTGGGTATTTGTGATCTTCTTCTTCTTGAAGTGCAAGTACCCAATTGATAACTTTTGTAACGGTTTTCAGAAACTGTTTATAAATATCTTTCAACTTTCACTACCATTTTTTCATATTTTTGAAATAGTTTCAATTCACCATTATTTCAATCTTAAAATTTTGTACACTGTTTGAAATTTCTCAAAAAAAAATTTTATATAACTATTTTTTTAAGTGCTATTTTACTATATTCAAACAAAGCAGTCAAGGAATCATAAATAAGATGGCATTCAAGCTGCTAACTGTGAGAAAAATCGTTTATTAACTGCTTTCACCTGATACGGTTAAACAACACGAATTTTATCGCACCAGCTTGACTCACCTGCTAAAACTTCCTAGTTCCTTGTAAATGGGTACATATTATGGCCGAGAGGGCTAAGCTGTCCATCTCCTGATAGACAGAGCGGGTATACGAACCCCAGCGTTGACATTACACGTAAAGAGTTTCAAGTGGCTTGCTCTCCGTATTTTGTGAGCCTGGCTGTTAGAATACGATGCGCATAGATGGCAGCGCCATAAAGCTACTAAACTATTGCCTACTTCTATTAAAAATTATGTTTTTACAATTTTGAAACCATGCCAATTGTAAATTGTTAAAACACCGTATAGTTTTATGTTTATGGTTTTTTAACCATTCTAGTTGTAAACGGTTTCAAAACCGTTGAGTTGACAAATGTTGTTTACCGTAAACTTCATGGTTAATTAGATAGAAAGATTGCTGCTGGTTATTTTACCATAATTTTGGAATAAAAATTCTAAACGTGTACTAATTTGACTGCCATTCTCTAGAAAGAAGTTAAGTCATAAAAAAAAACTTAATTTTGTGCCATAAATTTTTAAAAAATTTAAAGCTTTAATATATCAGTAACATTTCATTGATATATTCTTCTGTAAATCCTCTATTTATTTGTTTTTATCCTTTACATTTATCTGCTTTGTTTTTATTCTATACATTCAATATACCTACTACACAAAATGACATTTTTACACAATTAAATTTTGTACTGCTACATTTCAAAATTTCAAATTCATGACTTTCCATGATTAATTCCAAGAATTTTTTATGACTTAACAAAGTTACTATTTTCTCTGACAAAAACACAACAATAAGTTTAAAAAAGCATTATAATAACATTCATTGAAATGATAGGTATAACCAAAACTGTTATACTCTGCATCTTCATACTTATAGATTTTAAATTTAAAAAAAAAAAAAAAAACAGATTAAAGAGAGAGTTGAAGCAATAAAATATCTGAAAAAAATACAAAAGCAATTTTTTTTCTTTTTTTCTGCAGAACTACATTCTTTTCGTGTTCATCGGAAATAATAACAAAAATTCTGAAATCACAGAAGTTGAAATCGCTCTAGAAATGTTTTTTCTTTCATTTTTTGAAAGAACACCATAATTTTTAAATAACACGATGAAAACATTCTATATTATAATCAAATATGACTGTTAGTGGGGATTTTGTTACAAATTCAGATATTCGGAACACCATAAAATTGGGGGGAGGGGGGGTAAATTCCATTTTAAAAATTAGATTTTTCGGCAACCTAAATTCATAAATCCATGACTTTTTTTAAAAAAATAGTTAAAATCATGACATTTCATGACAAATTTTATACTGAAATTCATGATTTTCCAGGTGCGCGGATATCCTGTGTAAATTATTGCAGTTTTTTTTAAAAATATATAAATATTTATTGCTTTATGAACGTGTCCTAACAATTCTGAATCTCTAGTATTACTGTGATCATACAAGTAATTAAATAAGAGACTATAAGCCTAAGTCCATTATCTGAGACCCGAAAAAACATTTGCAACAAACGGTGGAATTCGTAAACTTAGAAGTTTTATTTTAATTTGAAAAAAAATTGATTGTTGAGCAATCAGTTTGACAGTTTTATTTAAAGCAACTTAAGCTTCTATTTATGACCAACAGAAATCGCATAATAAATCTTTAGTCATCACCAAAAAAGATTTTTACTCAGAAAACTATTTAGGGGGGCCAAGTCCGGAGTAATGAATTGAGTGCCTTTGTTTTTTCCTGATTCATCTTGGCAGAAAATAAGTCTCTGCCAACGTGTTTCTTTTAAGTCTGTTGAATTATGTTGCCAAATATTTCACGGCTTTAATTTGACTCCTTTCAAAACTTCAAACAATAAAACCTTTATCAAATGCGTTTGCACATTTGTACGCAATGCTTATATAATATATTACGAAAGAGTATATTACGTGGCGCGATTCTGTAATCATCAAACGACTTTTTCCGCCAAAGGTTTGTTCGAAGTAATTAAGTATTTCTGAACATCTTTTGTTCGATGCTGGCGGTTTCTTTTTTTCAGAGACAATCATGTAATGAATCTGGACAGGTAAACAGACATTCTTTAATAAGCGTTACTTGTAGGTAAATCTTATGTATGAACCACGAACGCAAAATACTTGAGGACGTTCGACTGCTACGTCATTGTGGCGCATTTTATTTCTTCTTTATTTTCAAGTTTCTTTTTGCCCTAGTCACACTGGAGTCCACCTACATCTCTAAAAGAAACAATTTATTGAAACTGTAAATTTTAAAGCGTAATCATTCAACGATTTAGTTACTGTTTAGTTTCGTTTATCTACCTTTCATTCCCAGATTAAAGTGACTGATGCACGTAAAATCTGTCTAGTCGCAAAATTCCTCCATGTTCCCATAAGAAATCAAAACCTCTGGGGGTACTGGATTGGAGATCGATCGTCCTCTGATTCAGGTCAAAATTACGATCTGTGGATGAATGAATGGATGTACGAAAGAGTCCGTCCTATAAATGGGTGCGACGTATGGTGTGGCAGAAGTATAATTCTTGGCCATAGATGGCGCCACTGAAAAACAAGAAACGCACACTCTGCCTTAAATTTGCTCGGTTTCACCAAGCAAGCTTGCTAGTATGGCAAGTGGTATTACAAACAACAACAACAGGTTTATTTTCACTGAGCAAAAACCTTTTAATGTCATCCTAAAAAGGTTTTTTATGCGTTTTACGAGTAAACCTTCTAACCTTAAAACGAAATCTGTAGCAATCTGCTCTATTCTGCGCACATTACCCTAATCCAAAAAATCAGAAAACAACCTTCTATATAAGAACCTTACATCGAGATTGACTTAGGGTTTTCAAGCGTGAAAAAAATCCTTTAATAAAGCTAGTCTTAAGGTGAAAATAATCTTCAATCTAGGTAATTATAAGGTTTCTTTTCGCAAAGTCTTGTATGTTCAGCTAAAATCCACCTTGTCATGAAATTTTAATGGAACAATGCAATTTGATCCTATCGCTAGTGTGACGTCAGCTAAAACGTCATTATGGACCTAAATAACCATTTTACCTAAGTGACAATACTTTTCAAAAAAAAAAAAAAAGCTTTAAAAAGTAATTTTTAGTCGTTTTAGGATAAAAGGATTGAAACTGCAATATTTTAGCTTTATTGAAAAAAGGTTTTTAGTTCAAACATTTTCGTGACAATAAAAAGAAAATTCCGACAAAAGGTTGCCGTAAGGTTACATGCTTTCTGGGATTATGTTGCATGAACCAGAGTTGGCCGTTGATTACAGTAATCGATTACAACTGTAATTGATTACAGATAATTACAGCTATGTAATCAATTACTTGTAATCACGATTACAAGTAATCAATTACTTGTAATCGTAATTACAACTTTCAAAAAATTTTGATTACAGCTGTAATCATGATTACAATTTTGATTACAGTAATCAATTACTTGTAATCATGATTCCAAGTAATTGCGATTACAAGTAATCACAACAAAAACGATTACTAGTAATTATGATTACAAGTAATCAAAATATATGATTACAAGTAATCAAAATATATGATTACAAGTAATCAAAATATATGATTGCATGTAATCATGATTACATGTAATTTGATTACATGTAATTGTGATTACTTGTAATCAATTATACGATTACAAGTTATTACGATTGTATACTATAGTCAAACTTTTTATGTAAGTATTCATGTGTTTACATATTTTTATGTACATAGAATGTACGCACGCATGAACGTACAATTTGCGATTCCTATACATACAATGTATGCACAAACGTTGTTTGTACGTACAATATTCATAATTATATTGTAATATACTTAATGCAATGCGCATTTGCTTAGTACATATAATTATGCATTTATGATACATGTACGCATGTATGTTAGTTTGTACAAAAAGGCAATGTTTTGTATCTTTGTATACATAGACAATGTATGTATGAACGTATATGAAAATAATGTTTATGCGCTTGCATGCTTTTATGTACTTAAGTACATATATTGTATAAATTTACGATAATAGCACGTATATACAATGTACGTATGTATATAAAATTGTACGTATTTACGTACAATATGTAAGAATGTTATTTAAAGGTGCAATATATGCACATAATTGCGTAAATAAAATCGTACATGTATACATGCATATTTATATGTACATCGATATATGTGCACGCAAAGTATGTACTTATGTACAACTTACGTATGTACTTGTATAACTACATACTTTGTTAAAACTTATGCGCATGTAATGCATTTGATTATGTCGAAAAATAATAAATAATCGAGTTAATAAGATGTAACTGACGTTTTCTAAATAAAAGTTTTTTTTAAGGAATGCGATCCATTGTATCTTTACTTTTCGAAACGCCCTCGTAAATACACTGGACATGCATATCATGTGCATGTATACATACATATATTGTACATCCTACAGATATACCTACATTGTATATGCATAAATATATTATACTGTTCATAAATAAATTGCACATGCATCCATGGGGCATACATTGTACAGACAATGTATGTATGTTCGTACAAACACAAGTACTTGTATATACATGCGCACATGAACATAGATATGCATTTTACATACACAAATATTTGCATAAAATGCATATATTCATTGTGTATAAATGTACATGTCTACATTGTTTGCACATACATACGTAATTATTATCTATATACATGCGTACATATATTTTATACCTACAATATAAGTGTATGTACATGTGTGTGAAACTAAAATGTTTGAACATATACACTAGATAAAATCATGTGTACATACATTTTAGTTACATTCATTCGTACGTATACAAATACGTACAAAATGCAGTACATGTTAATACGTGCAAAATGTATCATTATAAAATACATTCTACTATCTATTGTAAAATATAATCATTTATAAGAATACAATAGTCTTGTAATCGTGTATTTAGATTACATGTAATCATAATTACATGTAATCAAATTACATGTAATCAAATTAAATGTAATCATGATTACATGTAATCATATATTTTGATTACTTGTAATCATAATTACTAGTAATCGTTTTTGTTGTGACTACTTGTAATCGCAATTACTTGGAATCATGATTGCAAGTAATTGATTACTGTAATCAATATTGTAATCATGATTACAGCTGTAATCAAAACTTTTGAAAATTGTAATCATGATTACAAGTAATTGATTACTGTAATCAAAAAATGTAATCGATTACATTTTTGGCTAACTCTGGCATGAACTATAATATTCCAAAATTGTTCAGATATCGTCAAATCGAAAAATAATAAAATTGAAAATAAAAAAAGCTGTTAATAGAACAATTTTAAAACGGCCATGAAAAATGGATCTTCTTGCCAGCATAAATTAGAAATGAATACCTCATTAAGATTTGAGATAAACTCGGACACTAATGCACGCGTTACATCTGTTGTTTATGCTGTTCACTAAACTATCGAATAGTCCTTGTGGGATATTGATCCACATCTCTCTCAACACGGTTTTCAGCTCTTGCACGGTTTTGAAAGGCCGTGTTCTTTGTCAAACACGGCTGTCAACGTCATCGTTCTTCGCCGGAATTGTAGCTCATTTCGCGTTGCCTGGTGTGCATCTTGTGACCTAAGTCACGAAGACGAGCAACATCACCTACGCCACACTGCCACAGAGACCCGTTTATGGGATGGGCCACATTCACACATCACACACAACAAAAGACAACGCACAAAGGGAGAAACATATGATCAGGATTTGAACCTGCAGCCGTTACTTTTGCAGTCATGCACACTAACCGCTCGGCTGCCTGACCGGCTTTTAAATGTTCCACTGAATATGGAACTTAATCTGTGAAACCAAATCTGACTGAGAACAATAAATAATTCTGATATTTTTTAAATTAATAAGTTTTATATACAGTTAATAAATAAAAACTGATTTCGCAGCAATCGTAACGGTTGGTGAGCGAAGTAAAGAAGGCTGGAGCCCATATTAATTATAAATTCAGTAATTTTATATCAAGAATTCATGTTGCTTTTAGTCCCAATACGGTCTGAGTATTAAAATAAAGTTCTGTTCGCCTTCGACTCTAGATATAAGGAAAGAATTCGGCGAAACCTCATTGCTTCATAAAACGATTTTTTGGCACATTATGGCGTATGAATATCATTCTTCTTGGCAGCTTTCGATCCATTTCTTTTCACGCAGTTTGTTACTTTCTTCCTCGTTTTATCAAGCGCAGTAAGATCATACTTTTATTTTCTTTAATTTTTGGCACTTCCTATGTGTTTTGATTCTTTTCCTTACACGTGCGACTATTGCTGATGGAATGATATCGAAGAATAAAACAAGAAGTATGTGTAAGCTCGTCGAACTATTTTTTCCGAAAATCTTTATGTGTTCTTTATTTAGTTACATATGATATTATTTGTTATTTATGCTGCTAGAATAATTTAAGATAATATTGCTAGAAAACTTATGTGTGTGTAAAGCTCTTGTGACCCAAGTTTGAATATCAGTGGCGATTGCTTGATTCAAATATTACTTTTTGGAGACGGCAGGTACAACGGTTGTAAGCATGGCAATTACAATATTTTGTTGTTGTTGTTATAAGTGTATTTGATATTTAAGAGACATGTGGAAGATTAAACGAATATGGTATCACAAGATATTAATATTTGTCTCTCATATATCAAATCAAATACTTTTATTATAAACAAAAAGAACTTGCAGTACAACTATTGTACCAGCCATCTCCAAACATAGTGTAATAAAATACCTTTAGTTGTAGATGGATCACGGCAACGGGATTTCATTATTTTCCTATTCATGATCCAGGAATGGCCATCTTCTTAATTGGGCTCAAACTTGCCCAATCCAGATTCAATTATACCAAATACGTATTACTAGAGTCCTCCCTGTCGAATGAGTTTAGCAGTGATAAACTAGCATTTTGTGGTTTTCCTCTCCGTGAATTGCAATTGCCGAATATTGTCACACAATGCGAGTATATTCAAATTCTTGATCTATGAACCCCATTGCGTTGGATTCAAAATTTAGCAGAACACTTCAATAGAGTTTGTCATTTAGTCACAAATATTTCATGAAAAAAAAAAACTTTTACCTTAGCGAATGAATGTTTAATAGAAACCATATTACTTTAATTTAATTGAAGGATATTTGATAAAAAAAATGTTTTATTTACTTAGGTTAACATGTATTTGATAGAATCGTTGTTGTTCAGGCGACAGAGAGCGCTCGTCTTCCAATGAGATGTACCTGGTTAGAATCCCTGCGATGCTGGTCAATACGAATTCAGCATCCGACTCGCATTGACCACAGTGCTGACGTAAAATATTCTCAGTTGTAGATGGAACATAGGTTAGAATCCCCTTGCCACCTGGCTAAGTTATGGATACTTTTATATGTTTTTTTTCTCCCCATATATCGCAAATACTGATTAGTTCAATCAAAAAGATAAATCACGGAGACAAATGTCTTCTAATACTTGATCCAAGAGTTCCCTTGTCTTGTGCTTTGGGTTTAAAATTACAAGGCAACGAAGTTAAACATTGGTAGTCGTAAACTTAAAAATTGGGTCGGCTGTTTAAGGGTGGTTATAAAATAAAATATAAAGATATGTTTCATAGAACAATGGTTGATAGATATTTAATAGAAATCATAGATATTTAATTTGAATTACGGTTATTTGATTGAAATCTCATTTAAAAAAATTGTTCAGAATTGAACTAAAAATATTATTTTTGGACTTAACAAAAATTACGATAGGTTAAAAGATAACATTGTTGCTTTGAAAATGTAAAAGTAAAGAATACATCATTTAGGCTTAACATGGCATCTCCAAACTTCAACCCATTTATATAAAATAATGGTTATGACTTATTACTAGAGTTTCACATCAATCGTCCCTGTTAATCCTTTGCTTGCATACTGATTATGGAGACATTTGGCTAAAAGAGAGGAATGGTTGGCGATTTGCCTTTTGCCAAATACTCTTCTTTTTTGAACCGATGAAATATTTCGTATCTATTAATAGTTTGATATCCCTGCAAGACACGTGTGTCATTTTGTGGTGAAATATCTCTTTTGGAGTAACAAATCCCAGTTTTCCATTAAAGATTACGAGAGAAGGTTCTTTTTTTTTATTTTCCTTCTGGAAAAGTCTTTTGAAAATGAGGAGATTTATGTAAACACATGAGGGATTGGCAAGATTAAAGTTGTTATCTGAGCAAGATGCTCGTAAGCGCATAAAAATGCTTTTTTTACCCTTCGAATAAACAAGGTCAAAAGAAGCGCGAGTTCAGGAGAGAGAAAATTTTTTTTAAATGTTTAGAATAGAAGCTACAAACAAAAAAAAAAGTCTAAACAATTTCGGGACTTAGAATGTTTTAATTTACTTTTTAATGTGACTCGGTAGATATATTATACCATTCGAGGCGGCTCATTATGATTTATCGTGCACATTATGCAGAAAGTTGTTCGGAAATAAACATTAATATGCTCTACATCATGTAAACATGAATGTTTTATCGATAATCTACAAAAAAAGTTGCAAACTTTGATGTGCAGGGGTTGCAATTTATACTGCTATGCACCTTGATATGTTTGAAAGGTTATTGATACTATTAAAAAAAAATTTAGCTTAGATATTCAAACAAACAGTAAAAGCAGGAAAAAGTAATAAAAAGCAATAAAATAAAATAAATGTGTGTTTGTGAGACAGCTTTCTTAATAAAATTTTCATTGGATTATACGATAAAAGAAGGGATTTTAAGTTTAATGTGATTCGTTTAACACATTTTAATTCCAACCTTTACTTTAAGAATTTTAAGAATATTGTTACGATTCAAAGTCTTCGGTTTAAATTGATTTGTAATAATAAAACAGATTTTCTTACAGCTATTGGGGCTTTCAGGATTACCTTAAAGAATAATAATTTTCTTTTTAATTACTATAATTATGATGTTTTAATTCAAAATATTTTAAAAACGTTCAAATAGTTTGGCCGATATTGAAGCCCGCATAAATGGGCCTATGCAGTGAAATTAAGGATTTCTTTTTCCAAAGCAGATGGCAGCACTTTTGAGAAAAAAATTTTGCTCATTGAATAATTTTGTTTCGTTGTTCAAGAATTTCAAATAGGTGTCAGCACTTGATTTATTTATAATATTTTCTTACTGATTCGGCAATTTATGTTTTATTTTGATCTAACTGTAACTGTTTTTATTTAATAGTAAGCGTTTCATTTTTAAGTCTTAATAATGTACTCTTAAGTAGTGTTTGCTGGTTCATTATTTTTCTGTGCTTTTCAGTTCTGGTAATGATTTTCTCTTATTTGTCTATCCTTTATGGGGCCTCGGGGCATTGTCAGTTTTGGTTTTTCCACTGACAACAGAAAGGCTCCTGTGTGTTTGTAGACCGTGTGTCCCCTGAAGAAGTGCTGTCTTACAAACACGCATTTTCTTTTATTTTATTGCTTTTTATTACTTTTTCCTGCTTCAACTGTTTGTTTGAATATGTATATTAAAATAAAGCAAATTTGGTTTTAACTGCTTTAGGCACTTTTCCATTTTGATTTAATGTTTTAATTGTTAATTTACTTCTTTGTCTCTTTTGTTTTAGTAAATTGGATTCATTTTCTGATTAAATTTTGTTTAACAATATTTTATTTAAAAAAATTTTAAAAACTACAATAATTTATTGCATTTATATAAATACAGGGTGATTCTAAAAAGATGGGAAAAATTTTAGGAAGTGATAGTACACACCCAGACAAACAATTTTTATCAAAGAATGCATGGTCGAAAACAAAACCCAAAACCGCTAGAGCAGGGATGGCGAACCAATGGCACGCGTGCCATTTATGGCACGATACACACTATTTTGGGCACACCACCAATCACAAATGTTATTACACTATGAAGCATATGAAACAATTAAATTAAAATTCACAAAAACAAACAAAATAATAAACAATTATTAATAAAAAAATTAACAATTAATGCTGAAAAAACAATTAATAACCATAAAAAGCAAGCTAACAATAAATAACTAGCAACAAAAATTAACAGTCCTGCTTAAACTAACATCTTCCAACCTATTATAAGTTATTTGTCATCTAATCTGCAACAACAGAAGTCACACTGATGTTACTTTAAGTTGTTTTAAGACATGGCAAAATGTATTTTTTTTTCTCAATGTAATTAAAGAGTTTTGATTTGATAGTATTTAGCATTATTATTTTTCCAATAATCACGAAGTCAAAAATATTTGATGGCACGTCTATGACCTCATTAAGCAATGTTTTAGAAAAAAATGGCACGTTGGTGTATAAAGGTTCGCCACCCCTGTGCTGGAGGGCGTCAAAGTTTATGTTCTTACATGAGGCAAAAATACACAAAGAACGATGAAGTTAAGTTATAAAAGAAAATTTAATGGCATGTGATTACAATAAGTGTTCAAAACAGTGGCCGGCAGCGGCTATGCTGGTACAACGGCGAAGAAAAGATAGGCGAACTTTCCCTGCAGCGGCCGAAAGCTTGGCGACAAATAACGTAGCGCAGTAACTCGCAATAGGAATGGAGCTTTCTCGTTTGCATGAAAATACTTTCCAAATGCGCCAGCACCTTTGCGTTTTGTTTTCAACCATACATTCTTTGATAAAAAATTGTTTGTCTGGGTGTGTACTATCACTTCCTAAAATTTTTCCCATATTTTTAGAATCACCCTGTATAATTTCTCTGTTTTCCTCTTTTTCTATTGTTATTAAAAATTACAATAATTTATTGCATTTATATAAATATCATTTCTCTATTTTCCTCTTTTTTCTATTGTTCTTAAAAATTACAGTAATTTATTGCATTTATATAAATATCATTTCTCTTATTTTCTCTTTTTTTTACTGAGCATTCTTCAGCCAAACCATTTTTTTTTATCTGGATAACCGATTTTCTTTACGAAAACATTCGCTTGAAATTGTATTTAAATGGAGAAATAAAATAATTTTATCATGATTTAAAGTAGATAAACATATATTTCCTTTCAAACTAACATTTCTGCTTAGTAGTATACACAAAAGAAACTGAAACAGTTTTTTTCGTTTCTTTTAACAAGCGAGTTTAAATTGTTTTGGATCTATAACTGTTTAAATTTATAGTTTAATGTGACTTGATCGTCATTTTATACCATTTGTTCGTCTTTCTTTGACTTATCGTGTGCGTCATGCAGAAAATTGTTCAGCCAAGTAAAATAATTAATGGTATATCAAAAAAACATAAACGTTATATTTGACGTTACATGTAAAGTTTTGTTATCTTTGTTATACTGAGATAAAAAAATTATATTATATTCAAGGGATTGATGGCTTGAGATTCTTGTAAATATCAATAAAAAATTTATGTTACAAGAACTTATTGAATAATTAATAAGAATAATTTATAAAAATATTTTCAAAAATTTAAACTTATAAAAATATTTTCAAAAATTTAAACTTATAAAAATAATTCAAATAATTTTAAATTATATTTGAAAAAATGCGAGAAATTTAATGCTATTATAAAAAATTAAAAATTGCCGAGCCTTTAAACTTTATTTCATAAATTTAATCATTCCAAATCATTCCTTACAAATTTATTTAGATAAATTAGATTTTATTTATTTCTACTAAAAAGATATAATCATACTTTTTAATTTCCTTTTTCCCATTGAAATATTTTAATAACATTTTGAGAAAAGTTTAAGTAAATAAATCATTTAATTAATTTTAATTCAATTTTATAACGAGCTCATGTAAATATTTCAATTATCAATAAATGTAACGGCTAACTAATGATTTCAATGCAAGTGTATAACTAATTATTATTCAATGTCACAACTGAACTTTAAAATCTATTTTTAACTTTCCTTTCTTCGATCACATTAGCATATACATTGTTAGGTTTACTTTAATTTTCAACCATCAATTTGGCCTTAAATTTTCTGCCAAATTTAAACATGAGAAGTGCCGAAGTTTTAGTGATTTAATTAACATGAGATATCGTAAGGTTGGCTGAATTGGCTTTATTTTGGCAGGATCCTTTTTCGATAATGCGCCTATAATCCTGTACTGCAAAGTTTTGATTAAATACTACTTTTAGGCTTTTGATATGGCAGGTTTATTGGGGGTATTTTTCTTCAATGGCTGTTATTTAATTCTATTGCGCAAAATTTATTATTTTTTCTTTATATGTGACTTGGATAACGTTCTTTTTTATTTTGCATCTCGATGTCTGCAGCAAAATAAAAATTTTATGATTTTTTATCCTGTTTTCACAATACACTTCTATTAGACCATCTACACCACAAACCGCATCACCTTTCTATTACAGGAAAATTTGTATAATTTTTAAAAAAAATTGTTAACTTAAAATCTTTGTCTCAATTTTAACAGAACAGTTATCTTAAAGAATTATTACAAAAGAATAAATTGTGTTCCTGGTTTTCTTAGATTTCAGCCATTTGTTTTCAAAACTTAATTTTTCATAAAATCTTAAAAGTTTGACAAAAGTTTAATTTTTCGAACATTTTTAATTTATTTAGTTAATTAAAAAAAATTTAAAAGTTCTAGTTTTTTAAGTCATTTTAGATTAAAAACTCAATAAGTAAAAAAAAAATTTGAATAAGCACTTCAAATTTATCATATATGATGTGAAATAAGCACATAAGTTTTAGAATAAGCATATCGCAATTGCAATAACTCCCATATTGATCCAATTACCTGTAAATATTAGTCATTGTATTTTATTAAATTTTAACGGCCATGTAATGCTGCTGTCATAGAACGTTTGACTTTGGTTTTTAACTTTTCTCAAAATGTGATTAAAATACTTCAATGGTAAAAAGGAAATTAAAAAGTATGATTATATCTTTTTAGTAGAAATAAATAAAATCCAATTTATCGAAATAAATTTGTAAGGAAACAAAATAAAAAAGTTATTTGAAAATATGATTTGTTACATTGCTGCCGTTTTGATGAATGTCTAAGATAAACAAGAAAGGAAAAAGAAAGATGGTGACTTATCATTGTTTTAAAAGAAAACTGAAATAAATATTAAAATCGAATATTTTTTGTTTAAATCATTTTTACGGTTTAACTTAAAACAATTGATAAATATGTATGTAAGTTTCTGACTAAATAACCATAAAAACATAAGTAGTTTAATGTTTTATTTGCGTTACCTTGATTATGTCTATTTAAAAGAAGTAAATAAATTCTAACCTATACAACTAAACTTGCAGGGGAAAAAAAGCATTTTAACGCTATTTGATTATTTCATTTGTTACATTGTTGCTGTTAAGATGAATATATAGGGTATGAAAATAAGATTGCGACTTATCAATGTTTTACAAACATTTCTGTTGTTGTTGTTAATTTAGGTCGCATTAGAGCTGCACAATGGGCTATTGGCGACGGTCTGGGAAACATCCCTGAGGATGATCCGAAGACATGCCATCGCAATTTTGATCCTCTGCAGATGGGATAGCAGGCACCCCTGCTTTGGTAGCTCGACGACCTGCACGCGAAGTCGAGCACTTTACGGTAGCACAGTTTAACGAGGACCAATACCGCACACCCTCAGTCCCTACGCAGACTGATCCAAGTGGTCACCCACCTGCACACTGACCGTAGCCAGTGATGCTTGACTTCGGTGATCAGCTGGGAACCGTGTCTTAACGATCAGTCCACTGCGGGACAAGAAACATTTCTTCAAATGAATATATTGAAATGAATATTTTTATTTAAATCTTTCTTTACGCTGTAAATGATTGATAAATATATAAACTACCAAAGAATGAAATAAAATCAAACAAAAATCTTAACGTTTAATTTGCATTCCTTTTATTATGTGGATTTAGTAGAGGTAAGTAAATTCTAACCTATAGAACTAAACTTGCAAGAGAAAAAAAAAGCATTTTAATGTGACTTGTTACATTGTTGCTGTTAAGATGAATGTCTAAGCTAAACTAAGGAAAGAAAAAATAACAGTGACTTGTCATTGTTTTACAAGAACTCCTTCAACCGAATATTGAAATAGAAGTTTTTTTTTTTATTTAAAATGATTGATAAATATGTAAGTTGCATAACAGTTTAGTTAAAAAAAATTTACGTTAAAAAAAAAAAGAGTGTCTGAATTGAAAACTGTTTTGTGCCAAGGGAAACCTTAATAACGCGAAGTACAAAAAGTCATTAATCTTACATCACTTTGCATTACCTTGTCAACTGAACTGGAAAAGATTCAGTTTCTCGGTATTAATGTTAAAAGCTTTTATACTGTCAACAGATTTCCTTTGATGAGAATTCTTTGTTAAGAAAAATATAGATAGTGTTTACTAATGTTGTTTAACGGGAAAAAAACAACCATTTTCATTCCCAAGAAAGGTGGATTTAATCATATTTATGCGTCCATACGTATCCATCACACGCAAAGTAGATTTTACATGTTTTGTCTTGTATTATTTTTATTGAAAGAATTTTTTTATCGGTAGATTTTTCTTCATTGCAATTTTAGCAAAAGTGCTTAAAAAACATGCATGTATTTTCTTAATTAATATTTTTATTAATGAACATATTGTTTGCTGTTTAATAACTGATGTCTCTCTAGGATATGATTACAAATCAGGAAGAAACAGCTCAACTTTATTTCTGAGATTAATATTTATTTATATAGATAATGAATACTGATAAACGTAATTAATATTTTATTGTCCTATTAAGATTCTTCGAATAATTGTGTTTAGGATTAAATTTAGAAGTAAAAATGTAAATTTTTGTTTAAATTTTATAATAAAAAAAAAGTATATGAGTCAAAATTTTAATAGCGGTAACACCCAAAATTTGATATCATAAGTTTTACATTTTTTGCTGTCTTTTAAGAAGTATATATTATACAAAACAATAGCCCAAAACGATTTTTTTTTATTTAATTTATTTTGCAAGATATTAACAATTAAATTTTAAAACCCTTTTTAATTAAAAAATAAATATCTAAGGATATAATGAATGGATTTTAAAAAAATGCATCTCATTTTACGCGGAAATAATTGAAGTTTTTGATAAAATAATTATAATAAAACAAATGTTTAAAAATTTTAATTTTTACTGCAAAATTAAGTTGTAAAATGAAAAACAAAAATGTTGTTAATGTCGTACAAAGTTCAAACAAAGCCCATTTTAAAGTAAATTTTATTCTGAACAAAATGGCTTTTTAAAAAAAAATGGATCGCAATTCCATAAAAAGTTCTAGCCTTTTTCGCGAAACGCTGCAACGGGGCGCGCTCTGTGGTCAGCGCTGATTACCTCATGTGCTGCGCGAATACTCGAATTGTGACGAGCGTTTGTGAAGGCAAATCGAAGATTCGGAGATGTCTGATCTACGTGATAATAATTGTCAAATAAGGTAAGTTTCAATTGTTATTTAACTTAGTAATATCAACTTTAATAATAATTATTGTTTTTTTAAAACATAGAATTACATTTCTAAGAATATGATTTGAATATTTACCACGAAATTTAATTATAAACTTACAGATAAAATCAAGAAATGGTGAACTATTGCTGCAACCCGCTGAATAAATTAAAGCATCGAAGTGTTTACAAAAATGTTAAGCTTGTGACAAAAAATTGGAGTTTGGTATTTTCAAATTTAATAAATCAATTCATATGTGAGTCTTGTCGTCGGACAATTTTTCAGAAAAATATACCCGTAATAATTACTAATGAAAAAAGTAAGTCTTTTCTCAAATTTGTAAATAATTTAAAATATTAATTTCAAATTAGATAATTCTAATAATTAAAATGTTTTGTTAATTTTAGAAAATAACCAAAATGTGGTATCGAATTGTTCTGATGAAGAGTGTGATTTTGACGATAAGAAAGATCGGAACGTTTGTTTTTAGAATATTGACCGTCAAGAAAATTTGAAAAAAGTAAAGCGAATTTTGCAAGAATGCAACGATACATCGAAGCGGCAAAAAGTGTCTGATGAGACTGGTGATGAAACGGCAAACTCCTTACTTGATGTGTTGGAAAAGAGAACAAAACTATCTAAATCATTTGAAATGGACGAGAATTTGATTGCAGAGATAAAAAATGCGGTAGATCAGGAAAAAAATCATGCCAAAAAAGTTGAAATTTTGACTACTTTGCCTCAGGAAGTTAGCATTCGGAAAATGCAGAAATATTTTCAAATTTCACACAGAATGGCAGTTAAAGTAAAAAAGCTGAGGAAAGAAGGAGGATACAAAACCAGTCCAAAACGGAAAAAAAATAAGAAACCAATTAGTGATGAGATAAAAAATAAAGTGAATGAGTTTTACTTGTCAGATGATGTAAGTCGCATGATGCCAGGATCGAAAGATTTTATTTCTGTAAAAACTAGTAGTGGTCGACAGCATATTCAAAAGAGATTGTTACTGAATAACTTAAAAGATTTGCATGCTATATTTAAGAAAAAAATTATCGACATACAAATAAGTTTAAATGCATTTCGTAAATTGCGACCTAAAGAGTGTATTATGGCAAATAAAGCTGGATGTCACAACGTTTGTGTTTGCAAAATACATCAAAATTTAAGATTGAAGTTCATTGGCCTAAAATCTGAATGCCTAAAACACAATGTAGTTTTCGTATCATCTTATCGAGATGCTTTGCTTGATATTATATGTGAAAACCCTCTACCAGCATGCTATTTTTCAGAATGCAAACAATGCCCAGGAGTTAAATATTTTTGTAATAAATTGCAAAATGTTTTCTCTGATAATTCTATTACACAAGTTAGTTATAAGGAATGGACGAAAACGGACAGGTATATAAATATTTCTATCTATTTACAACATGATTTTTTACGAATTAAAATCATTTATATATTTCTTCTTTTACAAAATTTATCCTTACAATTTTTTATTAGTTCATACAAATAAAGCATATCATTTTTCTTATTCTAATCAATATTGCAAACAAAATACAATCTTTAATGTTTCATCAATAATTTTGTTAATATTTTTTTTTGCAGAGGAAGCTTTGTACAACAAACTAAATCAATTGAAGAATTTATAAATATACTTAGCGAAGATCTTCCTCATGTCTTGAAACATGATTTTCTAGCAAAATCGCAAAGTGCCTATTTAACTGAAAGAAAAAACAGCTTGAAAGATGGAGAGTTTCTGGTTACCCTTGACTTTTCCGAAAATTATGCTTTCAAAATACAAGATTCTATTCAATCTTTTTATTGGTATAATAAGCAAGCAACTTTACATCCGTATGCTGTTTATTGTAAACAAAATGAAAAGCTTAGACATCATTGTTTTACCATAATTTCGGAAGAGGAAAAGCATGACACTACAAGTGTGCACTTATTTAATAGTAAACTAATTCAATATTTAAAAAATATCTACGGCAGTGATAAGGTTAAAACAATTATTAACTTCTCGGATGGGGCTTCGTCACAGTATAAAAACAAGAATAGTTTCATGAACTTACTCAATCATAAAAATGATTTTAATATCGATGCAGAATGGCACTTTTTTGCCACTTCTCATGGCAAAGGGGCATGCGATGGTATTGGTGGTACGGTGAAGAGGGAAGCAAGAAAGAGTAGTTTGCAAACGCAAAATATAACAACACCTAAAGAATTGTTCGATTGGGCATGTAAATTTTTCGATAATATTCAGTTTGACTTCTGCACGAAAACTGAACATGAGAATGAAAAAAAAAATTGGAAACAAGATTTAAGAAAGCTTCAACAATTAATGGAACTAGAGAATACCATACTTATTTAGTTGAAAATTTTGAAACTCTCAAATGTAGAATCTATTCTTCTAGTTCCAAGTTTGAACTCAAAAAATTATGTAAATAAATTATAAATAACTAATTATTCATAATATTATACACCTAAAGTTATAAATTATATATTTAATATTTGACATAATGTTTGTTATTTTGTGAAACTTTAGTTGAGGGTTTTAAATTTCCTCCAAATTAACTGATACAGCGCGATTGAGCGATCAGCGGAATGGAATGGCAGAGTGCGCCGCGGTGCAGCGTTTCGCGAAAAAAGCTATAACTTTTTATGGAATTGCGATCCATTTTTTTTTTAAAAGCCATTTTGTTCAGAATAGAATTTACTTTAAAATGGGTTTTGTTTGAACTTTGTACGACATTAACAACATTTTTGTTTTTCATTTTACAACTTAGTTTTGCAATAAAAATTAAATTTTTTAAATATTTGCTTTATTATATTTATTTCATCAAAAACTTCAATTATTTCCGCATAAAATGAGATACATTTTTTTAAATTCCAATCATTCTATCCTTAGATATATACTTTTTAATTAAAAAGGGCTTTAAAATTTAATTGCTAATATCTTGCAAAATAAATTAAATAAAAAAAATATCGTTTTGGGCTATTGTTTTGTATAATATATACTTTTTAAAAAACATCAAAAAATGTAAAAATTATGATATCAAATTTTGGGTGTTACCGCTATTAAAATTTTGACTCATATTAAAAATATGTTTTGAGTTAAATGCCGTCTCAAAACTTCTGAAATGACTTTTGAAATTTTACTTTTTTAACAAAGTTTTCATTATTTTCAAATAGCAGAACTTTTAAACACTAAAACTTTTGAAACTTTCTATAGAAATTCATAAATTTTTTTAATTGTATGATTTTATTCGATGTTAAGAATTTATTACGGTCACTTAAGTAGAAAAGCTTAAAATGATTCTTTCTAAAAAAAACTTTTTCATTTCAAGATTATTTAATAGTTTTTCATATTAAATTTCGAAAAAAAAATTAGAAATAACATAGATAGTGTTTACTAATGTTGTTTAACGGGAAAAAAAACAATCATTTTCATTCCCAAGAAAGGATGGATTTAATCATATATATGCGTCCATACATATCCATCACACGCAAAGTAGATTTTACACGCTTTGTCTTGTATTATTCTTATTGAAAGAATTTTTTTATCGGTAGATTTTTCTTCATTGCAATTTTAGCAAAAGTGTTAAAAAATTGTTTTTTTTTTTCATGTATTTTCTTAATTAATATTCTTATTAATGAAAACATTAAACAGCAAACAAACTGACGTCACTCTAGGATATGAGTACAAATCAGGAAGAAACAGCTTTATTTCTGAGAATAATATTAATTTATATAGATAATGAAGACTGATTTATAAGATTTACATAAATTATAGAATTTTTAAATTCTTAATTTCAATCTCACATTTTTTATTTATTTCTGGGTTACATTTTAATTTTTCAAAAACTTTTACAAATAATAAAAGTTTTACGTTAAAGATGAAATTTTTTAATTCTTTATTTCAAGCAATATGTTTTGTTATTTATTTTAAGGATATAGAAATTAAAAGAATTTTTAAAAAGATTGAAATTAATAAAAATCTAATAACTCTACTAAATAGACTAATTTATATTTTACCTTTAAAATATTTTGAATATTTTTAAAGGAATCTTTTTGATTTAAATTAAAATTACTATAAATTGTTTTTACAAAAATAAAAGATTTCGCATGTTGAAAATTTTTATTTTTTTTTCCCCTAATTTTTGCGTACGGCTCCTAGCGATAGTTACGTTATTAAAACTTTTTTAATAATGTAATAAAATTATAATATAATAAGTTTATTTAATATATAAAATTTTAAGCTTAGTTTTTAATAAGTCATATATTTATATGTAAAATGAATTAAAATTCTGTTTAAATTTTTAACAGACAAATTATTTAACTTTTCCTACGTCGCAATAATATTACTTGTATATTTATAAGAAATAACAATGATTCATGATAATTTTTAGGAAACATTAATAATTAATAACATTTTGTAACACAATTTAAATTAACATTTTTATAATTGCCGTCTTTAAGAAATCCTTTTCTACCCTTCTTACTAAATTAGAAATCTCAGAAACTATATATATAATTAAAAAAACTATTTTAAAACTGTAAAAGTGGGGTTCGATCCCCAGAGTTGGCTTATAGTTTACCCAGATCAATACCTGGGAAGCAAAGGTGGCATGTGCGCAGTGCTGACCACATTGTTCACGAAATCGTAAAGCCTTCTATAAACAGATATTAATGCCAGTCTTTGCGCCTTGTACAGATTTCTTATATGACATGAGTGAAAAAGCAATAAATAATAACTATTTTGGTTCAATTATCTGTCATTAAATATCATTTCTTGATTATTATTCCTTCTAAATACGCTCCGTGGGTTAGCTTATAAGGTGATCTCTTTGAAAATTCTTTTGTTAAATGCGTGCTATTGAACAAAAGCCATCGCTTCGAAATACTCAAATTGTATTCTCACTCATTTAAAGTAGCCCCTCAATTTTTGAATTCAAAACACATAGTGAAAGCAAGGAAAACTAAACAACAAAGAGTGAAAAGAACAGGAATACAATGGAATCCAATGCTTCGAATTTCGTTCAAAGAAAGCTCTGAGGGGATGTGTTGTTGAGAGTTTTTAAGGAAATGAATTTCTCTGACATGTTAATTCATTTAGAAGGGGGGAGAAGCTAATTCCATTAGTTTGTACCACTCGGTATGTTCTACAAATTCTTTTAAGAAGTTATTGACTTAGAGTTTTTTTTTCTCTGTAAACATCTTCTGATAAAAGCGGGGTCTTTCTATTGAATTTAGTCGTAGCATCGTTCAAGAGAATTGTTTTAAATGTTTATTAAAAAGTAGAAATGTGCAAAATGAAATGTGAAATGTCATAAAAGTTTTATTTACTTATTGCATTTTAAAGAAGAATTATTTCCATAAACCAAACGATATTTTTCTTTAATTCATTTTTCGTCATTTCAAAGTTCTGACTCAGTTTGAAAAGTAAAAAGTAATTAATTTTAGTTTAAATTATTCAAAGAAACAATAAATACATTTGTTTTTGATGGAAACCTTAAATTAAAACATTTCTATTATTGTTTAGACATCATTTATGTTTGTATGAGAGATTTTTTTTTAAATTCTATTAAGCCTAAATAAATTCTAAAAGTAAAAAAAAAATTATAAAACTCCTTTGTTTTATGTAAAATAAAATTTGAGAAAATTTAGTCATTATGCAAAAGATTTTATGAATATTTGCTTAAATTTTAATTTCCCTGTGACTAGTTTCGTTTACGATAAACTTCGCGCATTGTTTAAAATTGATAGAAGGCATCTTTTTTTATATACACTGGAAGCGAAAAATAAAGTTACTGAACAATCTTTATGCTATTTTCGTGAATTGTTTTCATTTTTAGCATCGTTACTTTTGAAAATAAGCACTTTAACTTTCATTTCTAGTTTCAGAATCATATACAAATTTGTAAAAAGTCTTCCCTTCTAAAAAAAATTCGAACGATTTTTACACAGAGAAAAAAATTATAGTAAAACTACCATACAGAATGGTAATGACATTTCTGATAATAAATAAATGCGGAGAAAACCTAATTTTGATACTAAAAACCAAAATTTACGGTATTTAAATTATTCATTTCGTAATTTTTCCGTTCCAGCTTACACTAAATTCTGATTTTTACAATTATAGTTATTATTTTCACATATTTAGCTAAAGATACAAAATTGAAAACTAAATTTAATCTGATAAATTGTTTTAATGCCATGCTTTAAGGTATCATGATAAAATAACAAAATTTTATCACAGCGTTATCATACATTATGAAACCATATTTTATTATTGATTTTAGTAGAATCTTTACTTAACGCATCGGTAAAAATTACTGACATTTTTGGTGCTCCCCATACAGCCGGATTTATTATTATGTGAATTTATTAACTGAATTTATTATTATGTGTATATTGCGCGTCCGAAAAAAATGAATTTCTTACCCATCCGACTCCAGGTACCCAGCTGAGTATTCCAGCATTTATACAAAAAATAGATAAGTCAAATAGTTTTCTATCGAAAGTATATTTTTCAAGATAAATTTATTAACTAGTCAGTTGTAGTAAGCTAGTTTATTATGCGCATATAAATAAAAATAAATGCATCAATTTTTGCATGTTTCAGCATGTCTGAAACTATATTTGTAAGAGCTAACTAAAGTTATTAAGGGGATTACTGTTTGAATGTAAAATGATTGAGCCTTAGAAACAGCTGCTGAAGGACTATTTATTAATGTATTCTTTTTTATCGAATGTTCTCAAACTTTCAAAACCATTAAACAATGCAGCTACTGTTTAACGTAGGAAATTTTTCTGCTAAAATGACTCTTGACTTCTATAATTCAACTTACCATCATGTTGCTAAAAATGACGATAGTCTACCTACAACGTTGTTTTAATTTACATGTTTAGTTCAGAACAAATGAGTTTAAGCTCTTTTTAGGTTGTTTTTTTTTTGTTGTTTTTTTTTTTGGAAAGTCTGAACTATTTCCAAGCGTTGAACAGAAGCTCCGGACAGTAGATTAACCGATTTGCTTAACTCCTTATTCTTGAGATAGTGAATCCAACCCAGTAGATAATTAAAAGTTTCAAAACCTTGTACTTATCTATAGTGTACCCTTTTAAGTACTTATACTTTTACTCGTAATTTTTTGAAAATAGCATTTTTTATGATTTTTTTTTATACACAACTATCACAAACACAGACTACAAAACTAAACTGTGCTCAAATATCGTAACATCTTTCAATACATAAAACCTTTTTATACCTTTTTATACATAAAACCTTTCAATACATAAAACCTTTCAATAATTAAAACCTACTACGAATACTATAGTTAAAATTTACGAATGCATTTATAAAAAACAATCCCTGATTACAGAACATTGAAGCATGAAGTTTGTGAATGCATATACATTAATACCATATCGAATATATATATATCGAATATATATATATATTTATATAATATTTACATCATTTTAATTTACCTTTTTTAATCTTCCCAAATACTTTTTTTTTTAAATGTCATCACTTATTTTGATAAGAAAATGGCACCAAGCTAAACATAACGTTTTGTTATGACTCAAATTTACAAATAAATTTTGAGGCCTCGAGTTCGTATACGTTATTTAAGGCCACTTGAGTATAGTTCCTATGTTAATTGTGCCTCTCCGAAAAAAAAAATACTCTTTATGATGCATGAAATAGGAAGAAAATGATTGCAGCAATCTTAGTAGCCCAAGAGAAAAGCATCTTTCGTTCTAGAGGGCAGTAGTTCAAACCCAGGGGTCGTTTCAATTTTTCTGAAAGAAATTTTTGCTTGTTGGTTTGAAATTATTCTCTTCTTTTTGCAGTATATTTTGATTGAATTTTTTCCCAACATTTTTTAAAATTTATATATTTGCATAATATATTTTTTTATTTAATTTATTTCTTATATTTATAAACCGCTAATAGATTTAATAATAGTAACAATGGAAAATATCATCATACAAGATGTATACAAAGTAACACATGCCATTTATAAATTCTTTACTAGAATATTTGCAACAAATATCTGTTGGAAATGAAAATTGAAATTCTGAAAATAATCTGGTTGATCATATCCAAAATCCTTTACAGACATATCGTCGGTGAGCTTTTATTTCTGGACACAGTTCTAAATGACTTTTTCCAAAAATGCAAATAGCTCGAAATGCGTGTTTAAGAAGATAGACACACTTCAAAATACCTTTTTGTAAAAATGGACACAGCTTTAAAATGCGTGTTTCAGAAAATGAACATAGTTGGAAATGCGTGTTTCAGAAAATGGGCACAGCTTAAATGGAAGTATTTAAGAACATTCAGAGTTCTGAATTCGAAGATATCGCTTGAAAAATAACAACTATTATGTTCGGGATGCCGATGTGCTTAGTGCTTAAGTAAGTGAGGAAAAGTAAGCACGAAATTCCTCATTTAATTGTTAAATATGGGTTGAACATTGAAAAAGCGCGTTTTTTGGCGTCCATTTTCTTATGCACGCATTATCTGTGCCCAGTTTCTAAACACGCCTTTCGATCTACCCTTTGAAAAAGTAAGGTGTTTTTTGAGGATGACAGATGTAAAAAATTCTCCTATGGTAGAAAATGAGGTTGTGTTCCTCATTAGTAAATATCATTTACACCTCATAAAATCATACTCATATATAACTCAACAATACTTTTAGTTGAGATTGGGTGAAATTATTCACACATAAAATATACTTATTCGCTTGAAGTGTAAAAAAAATTGCTTGAACACCTCAAAAATAATCTCTCTAAGCTGGTTGCCCTAAGGTAGATCTTCAACAACCTTCAGTGTGAATAAAACAACTTCATACACCTTGAGAGGTTGATCTTTTAAGGGTTGTTTTTGAAGTTAACTTCAAATCAACCTTGGTGCCTCAAATAAACCTCAAAAACTACTTAAATTTTTGTAAGGGTATGTTTTAAACACGCCTTTTGATCTGTGTCCATTTTCGTAAACACGCATTTTGATCTGTGTTCATCTTCGTAAACACGCATTTCGATCTGTATCCATTATCGTAAACACGCATTTCGATCTGTGTCCATTTTCGTAAACACGCATTTAGATCTGTGTCTATTATCGTAAACACGCATTTTGAGCTGTGTGCAGAATAAAAACCTAACCGACGATATCAAATCATTATATCAAACCTTCCACGACTCAAGTTATTTTCCCAGAGAAAAGGGATTTTTTTTCTTCTTAAAAATCCTCTCTAAAAATTTTACCCTTCCCCCGATAGCAGTCATTACGCAGCAAATAACTTTTGTTCTAATGATTTGATTTTCACGAATTTGGATTTTTGACCACGAAAATACACAATATGGAACGGATTGTTCCAATAGTTTAGTCAGAAGCATGGTCAAAATTTATTAATAAGTTAATAATTATTAGTTAATTTTACTTATTACGCATTTCGCTACGTCGTAAGTTTTTAAGTGAATCGAAAAATTTTTGTGCACGATTATAATGTTTGTGAATCCAAAGAAAATTCCTTATAAAAATAAATTCTTAACATCGAATTGTTATTATTTTTTTATAATTTTATCATTATTTTTGTATTATTTTTTTTATTTAATAGTGGTTGAGACATTGAGTTGTATTGTACATAATTTTTTACTTCACTTTAAATTATATAATTTTAAAATATTTTTTATTGATTATTTTTCTTTTCTTTTTTTTACTCTTGGAATATTTCTAATAAAAACGTAAACAAAATAACGAAAAATTATTTTCTTGTATCTGCTGTCTTCGAATGGCACTGCTTCAATTTTCTCTTAGATTAGATGTACTTATTTTATTTGCACATCTAGGGATTGTAGTAGTTTTATCCGGAATCGCTTAAATTTTGAATTTATTTTTTTAGAAAAATCTTTGAGTAAATTTCCTTGAATTACATATCTTTACAATACATTTAAAGTTCCCCGAATTAATTAAGAGAATCGGCGGACAGTAAAAAACTACTAAAATAAATTTTGGCTGAATTGGGATTCGTACCCAATACCGATTGATTGAAAATACAGACGTTTTTATATTGCATCACGACCTTTTTGTTATACAACATTTATTGGAATAATTTAGGCTAGCCTCAAAATAAATAATGAATTAAATAAAATAAATAACGAATTCAAAATAATAATTAAGATTATCTATTTTAATGATAAAAAGATATTAACAAATTATTTCAATTTTTTGAAAAATATCAATTTTTTTTTAAATTTGCTTTTTAAAAATTTTTTAAACATTTAAATTTTTTTTTTGTTAAACAATATAGTTCATGGAAAGTATAATTCATTTAAAATTTATAGCTTTTATTTAATTTTCTCTCATTAAATATAAAATGAAAATAACTTTATTCAACATACGTAATATCTTGCGATATGTTCACATATAGTTTAATATTATTAAATGTAATATCGTTTGATGAGATTTCCATCAAAATTTAGCCGCACCAAAAAACTGCTATATATACCCTTTTTTAATCGATTGATTCATTTTCATTTCTTTAATAAAGTTATCAACCGCTTGAATCCCTAACTATATTTACCGAAAACACGCAAACATCGATTGATGTTGATAAACATCATTGCAGAAAACAATTTGCATGCATATTGATCACCTTCCGTTTCAAATAAATAAACAAAATATTCGATTTACCATTCGTCGGTAGCAGAAGGGGTCGGCACAGGTAAAAGTCCATTTCGTCAGTCGCTGAAGGCAGTCGTCACTTTGTGGCAAATGCTTAATTTACCTTCCAAATTCGTGTTTATTTCGAATACGAAACCAGGGAAATGCACGGGAAGTGCGCTTTGTTTACATTATACCTGCCCACTCATAAGCCACATTTGGCATCGACTACGTAATTCATTGAGGTGACGGATTAAAGCCTCTCTTTAACCGCACGCCATCTTAAAACATTCCATCTCGCATCAATCTTTCGAATGTCAGATCTACATTAGTTTTGAATCGTACACGAGCCATCAGGTGGGATGGATTTGAAATTCCTCTTGAAATGGCATTTAATTTGGCAGGAGTATTAATTTTCGAGTGATTTTCCCACTCGCTGCGTTGAACTTGATGCACAGTAAACAAACGATTCGAGGTGGTGGTTTTGAAATTTGGAATTTATCTAAATTTTTGAAATCATTCTTCTATGTTTTGAGCATTGAGTCGTTTTGGTGATGAATAGTTCGTTCATTGTTCGATGACATCTTTGTGGAATTGCTTTGCATGGTTGATTGTATTTTCAAGTGATTTGCTATAACGCTGTAAGAAAACTGGTGTAATATCTTTATTGTATATGAATTGGTGTAATTGTATATGAACATGAGGAAATGGGGTTATTGTATATGAATATGATGCTGAACAACCTTAAAAATTTTATGAAAGAACACTTCATTCCGGATTAACGCCAAATCGAACGTTTATATACAATTTAAAGGGTGTAATTTAAATCTGAATACTTAAATGTGAATGCACCAAAATCTCATAACACCCATACGAGAAGTATTTTCACTTCCGGAAATGCAAATGCTGGCGCTCTTTCAATTTCAAAAATTCATGAAACGCGGAGTAGAATATCGCGAGTAGTTTGTTTACTAACTGGAATGAGCTGACGAAGGTTCGTTTTTGCTTTCAACGCTTTCATCAGAGGGAAACGAAAATGCGCCATTAAATAAGCATGCATGTTTTTAGCTGTGTAGTTAGTAAGGGTAGTTTTATTTTTAGTAAAAATTATTAGTATTTAGTAAGGGTAGTTATATTTAAGCTCTTAAGTCTTTGAGAACTATAATAACTGATATAAAATAATATTTAATTTCTATCAGCTTCCATTTTGTTAAGCCTAATTCGAATTCGTTTTCTTCTGCTACGCGTATGTTTGATTAACAAACCAATTTCATTATAAAAATTAGTGTATGAATGCATTCTAAATTAATGATTCTTACTTTAAGCTGTATTGTAAAAATAACTTTACCTAACTCTTTTGTGTATCTAATCTCACTCAGTTACAAATTTTAGTATTATTGAGCTACAAAAATGGTGACGGCTACTTTACACCAAGTAGTGTAAAAGAACATTGGGGCAGTGAAACGCTAGATCCTAGATTTAGGTATGGCGTTTTACCACACCAGTTTTCCACCATTTCGGTTGAAAAGTGATAGTTCGATAGTTGCCACCATTTTCGGTGTTGAGATACATAAAATTTTTTTACAATTTATTTGATTTTTATCACTTATATTGATCGTAGTAGTGGAACTAATTTATTACCTGTTGCTTTAAACTCGATGACCAAATACAAACGATCTGAGGTAATAGTTTAACGATTTGGAATTTATCTGAGTTTTTTTTAATCACTCTTTCATGTTTAGAAGAGTTTTGAAGTTATGGTTCAAAAGATTTGGAATTTATTTGAATTTTTTTTAAATCACTCTTTCATGTTTAGAAGATTGGGTTGTTTTAGTTATAAATAATTCTTACATATTTCGTTGGTATCTATGTTGATATATAGAAAGTTAGTTTCAATTCTTTTGCATGCTCAAATGCATTTTCAAGTTTTCTTTGCTTGATGTGCAGAAGCAAACAATTTTTGCTAGTAACTACTAGATTTGGATTTAATCTAAGTTTTTGAAATTATTCTGTTGTGCATAGAAAATTGAACTGTGTGACTATAATAATCGTTATTTCATTAATTAATTAGATTTCTGTAGAAATATAGAAAATTTATTCTAATTCATACGGGTGGTACTTGTTTGTTAAAGAAAGAGGCGAAGGAGGGAAAAGATTTTGGGTTAAGTGTTCATCTACACTGGTTTTATTCCTAACTAGGCTAGCATTAATAAATATTGCTTAACATTCTATTTGAAAAACACGTTTGAGTCAGAGTTTGAGTGCAATTCAAAACCAACTGTTAATTTAAAGTAGATACTGGTTACTTTTGTTGCTCTGATATTTTCTTTGGACTAATGAAATTATTGTAATCATAAATAAACACTAAATTACTAAAATTTTTGGCGACCCTTCCTACAGGTCTCGCCATGCCAATAGGGGTCACGACCCAGAGTTTGAGAAACTCTTATATTTATAAAAGTTACTCTTGTAACGGCAAATGTGTGACAAAGTTTTCAAAAATAATTTTGGCAAACCTATTCTTTTCATTATCCTTTCGAAATCCGCATGTCTCTTAAAATCAAAATATTAATCAATAGCTGAAAAAAAATTTTATTAAGTAATCAAACCAAAAATGAAAGTAAAGTTTTTTTTCTTCCAAAAATTAAAGCATTTTTATTTTCTAATTAAATAAAAACAGCTAATTTTTTTTCAGATCGAACCCGTAAATCATATTTTAAATTAGTTTTAATATTACATCTCTGAATATCTGTAATTTAATTTTTTAGATGCATCTCTGTATAGCTGAAAATTAATTTTAATCTGCATCTCTGTTTACCCGCAAATTGATTAAATGTGCATCTCTGTACATCTATAAATTAATTTATATACCTTAATTAATTTATATTAATTTATGAGTCTCCATACATCTGCAAATAAGTTTTAATATCCATCTCTGTGTATATGCAAATTAATTTTAATATGCATCTCTGCATACATACAAATAAATTTTAATATGCCTCTCTGTATACCTGCAAATGAATTTTAATATGCATCTCTGTATATCTGCTAATTGATTTTTTGTGCACCGCTATATATCTGCATATCAATTTTAATGTGCATCGCCGTATATCTGTAAATTAGTTGTAGTGTGTATCTCAGTATACATGAAAATTAGTTTTAATATGCGTCTCTGTACAATTGAAACAATTATTTCACTATGCGTACCTGAATGCACAATACATAAACGCACATACAATAAACGCATACGGGGAAAACTTTAATTCTTTAATAAAATATTGATATAGTCAACAATTGTGTCAGTTTTTTTCTCATTTGACAACTTTAATCTTTTGACACCTCTCACTACCAAACTTTGAGTTTAGAAGATAAGATCAATTCAAATTTAATACAGGCAAACCCTTTCACTAACGAAAAAATTAATTTATGAAATCATGTCACACGTGTTGAAAGTTCTTGTAAACATTCACTAGGGTTGGATGAGAGGAATCATAAAAATGAATGTTTATTTAATTTGTCATGTTTATACAAATTAAATCTCATCTCGTATGATAAATTTTTGAAACAACTTAGTATACGTCATAAATCAGCCAAGCAATTGAAAATGACAATCAATTGAAATGAAGTTATGCCGGTTTATTTTATGCTATGTCCCAAAATTATTAAATTTGTTATTTTTTCGAGAGGGGTTATATTTATTGTGGTACGTTTTTAAAGTTGACTGGGTGAAAAAATATTTATTAATAAAAAGTTTTGAATTTTTAATGTGTGTGTCTATTACACGCAATTTTTAAGACATTATTTACAATTAGCAGTATGTTAACAATAAAAAGCAAAAACCTTTTTCGTTAAAATCATAATTTTTTATTATTATTAGTCTTCGTAAACCCTAAAGAATCATTATTTCATTATACTCATCATGTCTATTATATAAAGCGATATTAGTGTATATTATCATCAAACCAATGAAATTTTGGAACTGAAAACTGAGATATCAATCAAGGGAGCAGTCATAAGCATGAAAAGGGAACAATATCTAATATGTCTATAAATTTTACTATTCTAGTTAATAGTAGTTCACGGTAATAGTAATTTACTTTACAAACTATTTCTAGTTATACTTTTATAATGCATTGGAGTGTTTTCTTTTTCTTTTTAGGGTGAGATTCTTTATTTCGTCCTTTAATTTATTCCTTGTTGCATCTTCAAAATCCTAAATTTGTAACTAAAAATTACTCCTAAAATTACAAAAAAGTGTGCCTTTTTTCAGAATCGTACCCAAAGTTTAATTAATAATACATAGTATTATTAGTTAAACTTTGGGTGCAAAGCAATTTTTGAAATGTAAAGCAAATAGATATATTTAAAATGCTATAAAAATATATAGCTATTTTCTCTACTATAAATTTTAAACAGTTGGGCATGATAGGTGAACATGCGTTTCAATCAGCTGCAGTAGACGCCATGAAATAACTACTGCCTAGTTTTGTTTACAAAACTTTGGTACAATTTTCATTTGTCCATCGAAATGTGATGAGCGTAAATTAATCTTATAGTTGCACTTAAATTCGATCCAGAATCATAAACTAAATGAAATTCTATACTTTGTTCAGTCTATTTCTTTTTATGACATCACTAGCATCGAAACTTGATCCGTTTTATGTGAAATGCAATTTCACACTCCAACAATTTACTACTCTTAAAATAATTTTCGTTAAATTTTAAATCCATAACGAATCAACGCTTCTGTATTTATGGCATCAAAAGATGATTTAACGAAGCAGGCGTATGCCAAACTGCTTTTCAATAAATAACATCGTCTGCTTTTGCCGATAAAAGAGCTCGTTAGCATACTCGATTGCTTAGTTATATGACCTATCTGCTGGCAACACAGAGTACGGATTCGCTTCTTCACTTCGCTTCACTGTTGGGGAATATATTAAATCCATAAATGAGACATAGTTCTAACATAACTCAGCAACGTTTATAATGAATTCACTTTAACTGATGCGACTCCGGTATTAATTAAAGAACTTTTAAAAAGGAGACTAACGGTCCGTTTGAACCGTAGAAAGCCTAAAAAGGAAACTTTTTGTGAATTTTTTTACGGCGGAAATTATTGAGTTAAAATGGTAGGTTATTAAAAAGATTTTCTGCCATAAGTGTGCTAAAAGAAATAGACTAGAAAATATATGTTGTATTGAGTTAATGGTACTTATTTATTATCTGTATTTTAATAGAGCTGTCCAGTAATATCGTTAAATATCGATATTTTTTAAATATCTTAATAAAATAACTTCAAAAAGTATTTTAAATTTGTCGTGGATGTCATCTCTTACAAAAGATAGCAAAGTTTGATTGTTATTGACCACGATAATATCGTGATATTTACCAAGAGCAAGAAATATTGAATACTACATACTGATCATTATCGTCAAAGATAATTATCAAATACAATACTGTAATTAATGATTATTGAGACAGTAGTATCTTAAATGTTAACGTTGCTACGTAGCAAAGATGGTCAAAGTTTAAATTGAGCTCGTTTAAAAAAAATTGTAACATATAGCCCTTCATTGTCATTTGTAACTCATTTGTAACATATAGCCATTCGTTGTCAGTATTTATAGCACTAAGCATTGTGACGCAAAGTTTAACTAGAACTGTGAGACAGTTTTAGTTAAATGCCTGTTTTGAAATACGACGAAATCAAATCAAATAATGCACTGTAAAAAATTCAGGATGGTAAAAATTACCGGCTTTCATGGTGCCGATGCTTTTTACCGTAAAAGGCATTTTTACTGAAACGTGTTACGGAACAAAACATCTACCGGAATTTTTACTGTAATAATTATTACCACAAAATCATTGAATCACTCTAACTATTAAGTCTAAAAATCCCGGTATAATATTTTACGAAAAAAATTGATTTTACTGTAAAATAGATGTGCACCCTAAGTGCTGGTTGCGTAATTTCATCCGAAATTTTTTACAGTGTGAAAATGTTAGTCAGTTTTTGTTCAAATAGTTAGAGATGGAAAAATGAAAAAAAAGAAGAAAAAAATTTTGAAATACATTTTGGAATTCTATATAGAATTCTATTCATACATTAGATGTAACTTTCAAACAAATATTCTAAAAACAATAATAAATATATTAATGTAAGAGCATTAGGATTTTTTTATCGGATTATTCTAAACGTTAGGTGTAAATTTCAAGCAAATATGTATTCTAATTTAATAGTTTTAAGAATTTTGTTCGTAAAACTCTAGTTTAATTTAATAGTTTTAAGAATTTTGTTCTGGATCTTTTCCATTATAAGGCGTATCATCTACTAATCTTTTAATTTATTATATTTATTCTAGCCGTCCTTGGCGACCAGCTTGGCCACCTTTCAAAATTTTATTTAACTACATACAAACTTTAATCTTAACCAAGACGAATGGACAGCACAACTGTAATTAAACATTCTAATTCTTCAACTCTTCCTCCAATCCTAACTCCTTAATTAGTTTCTAACAATACAATAAACTAATTTTTCACCGTTTAACTGTTGCCCGCGCGGAAGTACTTATCCAATTTCAACTGTTTTCAAGAGATATCCATAATATTTTCAAAGTTTATGTATTGAATTTTAATAATAATTAAAAATTTATCCGACAACCATTAAATCTCACTAACCAACATAAGTATGAGTTCAGCATAGTAGGCAGCAGAAGTATTAAAATTATTTTTTATCTCTGTCACGTGACAAGATAGAAAACTCATCCCGATGCTCCATTACGTACTACTTTCTCACATTTCTCTGGGTCAATAATTTGAATTAACTAGTGGTACCCGTTCATTGAATTCTATGACAGATAAAACTCTGGTGGGGGAGTACTGTAGTGTGTCTACCACTACAAAAATACAATTCCAATTAACTAGTATATAAGACGTGTTAACGCGATTCTATAATGGGGTACCTTTTCATACATGAAGGTTGACAAGGTCGATAGCTACTCACCCCCACATTGACGACCTTAGGACGTGATGTGAACACGCCTACCTTGACAGAAACTCCCACTTCGATTTGAACACGCCCACTTAGCTGAATGGTCCACATTGAACAGTTGACTTGGTACTTGTGATTTCAACATTGTCCACCTCCTCGCGTTGTTGCCACTCAGTCTCGATCACACACAGCGTCGGCCTGTATACACTCGACTGCTAATGGCAACATAGGAGCGATAACTTAATACGGCTCTCACGATCAGCTATCAAAAGTACAGGGATCTTAATACAGCTCTCCCGGCTTCTCACAAAACAGCAATGAATTAACTAGTGGTACCCGTTCATTGAATTCTATGACAGATAAAACTCTGGTGGGGGAGTACGGTAGTGTGTCTACCACTACAAAAATACGATTCCAATTTACTAGTATATAAGACATGTAAACCCTATTCTATGATGGGATACCTTTTCATAGATGAAGGTTGATATTGTCGATAACTACTCTCCCCCAGGCACCATAGCACCTTTTTATGTTTAAAATTTCTACAGCCATTAATGTTCAAAAATAAATCAAAATTATTACTTCGTAACTATTTTTTTTTTGTTTCAATAAGAATGCTAAATTATTCCAAATAATTACTTAACGTATAACTAACAATTCAACACTACTTTAAAAAAATACCACTACTTTTTAAAAACAACCTAACCTACATCAGTGGCATCTAACAAAATGAATATTAACTTTAGTGTTTTCAATAGGTGTTGTGGAATGCCACCAGATGGCGCTCTCCTATTAACCTAATTACATATTTTTCTTTGTGTGTCATTATGATTTGATGAATGTTGAAGGAGAAATTTCAGCCATTATAATACTGGCTATCTTCACATCATAATCAATTAAAGTTTGCTTTGTTTTTAAAATAATGTGTTTTGTTAATTAATTTGAACCACCGATATGTATTTAGTCATCTTTTTTATAGGTAAAGAAATACTCGAGTTTATAATGCCACATAAAAGAAATATATATATAGGACGATAATTCTTCGCGTTTGTTGTAACTGTCTTTACTAAAATTAATGATTATGATTTTAACACTAGATTGCCCAAGGAAGTCATTTTGACTGCTTTTTAATTGCAATTAGAAAAATAATGATGTATATAATGACACACTTTCTTAGAATTTTGTGACATTTTGTGCAACATAAGTTTCTTTATTGTTAATATTTACTAATAACGTGTTTTATAACTGTAAACAATATTAAACATTAATTTTAAATACATTTCTTTACACATTAGTTATTCTTTCACAATCCAATCATTTTGACTGCTTTCGGGCAAAATAGGTTTCAGTCTTTCTAGTTCTAATGAGAAAGTGCTAACTAATTCTGCTTCCGAATTAATTCTAAGGTCTCGTTGAAGCTTTCAAATAAAAAGGCAAAGAAATACTCGAGTTTATAATGACCCGTAAAGAAAATATTTATACAGATAATTCTTAACGGTTTATGTAACTGGCTCTACTAAAAGTAATGATTAATATTTTAATGAGATAGTCCTAATTCTGTTTCAGAATTAATTCTAAGCGCTTGGTGCAACTTTCAGAAAAATATTCAAAAGATTGCTATTTTAATAGGTTAGTTTAAGGAAGTCTGATGTAACTTTCGAATAAATATGCTAAAAGTATCGAGTAATATTTGAAAGGGATACTTTCTGGAATTCTGTTTCAGAATTAATTCTGAGCTTTTGATGTAACAAATAAATATGCTAAATGTAATGATAAATATATTTTAATGTTATAGTGTTAGGAATTTTGTATGGAATTGATTTTAAGCATTTGATGTTACTCTTAAATAAAAATGCTTAGAATAATAATATTTACATTTTCACGTGCAACTCAAAAATTCTAAACTGTATGTCGATATTTTTCTCTCCTGCCAAGTCACGATTTATCCTTCTCCTTTAATTTCGATTCAAATCTCGGAATAAATGTTTTTTCTCTTCCAAACGGAAACGATTTCGATTGAAAATCGCTTTAACCTCTTTCCATTCTTTGACTTTTTTTGTTCTTGTTTTGTTCTAAAAAGGAGGACAGACCCGGTCAAAGTGTGCTAAATTGGATTACTCCCCTTGACTTTTGCGAAACAAATTGTTTCTTCAAAAAGAATTTCTCCGGAAATTCCCTCAATAATCTTTTACGTTGAGTTTTTTTTTTTCCTCGCTAAAGGAAATAACTAATCATGCACGTGGAATCGCCTAAAAAGCTTAAAGAAGCTTTGAAAACAACTTGAGAAATAAGAACATTTCTACTTTCACTAGGTGGCGATAAATTTCGTGTATTTTTAAGAGAAACCGTTTGTTTTTAATTTTTGTGTGATAGCTATGTACTAATTTCGTTAGAACAAAATCAAATTGTTTGTAAAAACAGCATCAATTTGTGAAATTTATCTGTGGATTTCAAAGCATTTTATAGTTTTTAAAAAAAAGTAGGTTTGAATAACTTTTAACGTAATTATTGGATTTTCTCATTATAAGATATTATAGAGCAAAATTCATGGTCTCACGGTTAATCTTAATAAATGGTGGCTAGAAAAATTGTCTGCCAATCACGAGCCGATCGTCACAAATGCTCTTTATGTGCATTTTATTATAACTTTTTAAAAAAATAAATAGAAGGAACCGTGGTGTATCAAGGGATAGAGCTTTCACCTCCTAATGAGGTGACACAGGTTCGAATCTCAGCTGTGACTAGTTGATACAAATTCTGCTCCCAGCTTGGATCCACCACAGTGTTGACGTAAAATATCATCCGTGGTAGACAGGTCATGGATTAGAATTCCCTAACCGTCGGGTTAGCGTTGGGAGGTTTTCCTCTCCATGTAACACAAACGTGTGTTTATTTCATCAAAAAATCCTCAACGAACGCTAGTTTGTCCCAATGCTTGATCCAGGAGTTCCCTCAGCTTCTGGGCTGGATTCAAAATTACAAGTCTACGGAATTGCATATTGGTGAAAACTCTATATAAAATTCTCTGTGGTCAAAACATAGTGTTGATTTTGCATTTTCTCTATATTTCTGAAATTACATAAAGAACCAATAACTTAATTAAAATTCATTAATTTCACTGTAGTTCCACTAAAAAAAAGATAAATTTCAAAAACTTCTTACTTTCATATCATTCGATGTAAAAATGATATTACGAAGATAACTATATTCTATTGTAATGAATATCTGAATAGAAACAATTAAGATAACAACTCTGGCCTATACAAAGAATACTTTAGGGAAAGCAATTAAGTAAATGATCCCTATCCATTCGCACCTGCACTCTTTGGCTAAATTAATCATGTATTTTGTCATATAAGAGACCACTACCTATCTCCAATTGATAGAATTCAAATTAGGCTTGTTCCCTGATTTATTTTCATTACTCCAATATTCTTTAACAAAATTGTTATTAAACCATAAAATGTCTATAGTAAAAAAAGGTAAGGACAATATTATTGATAAATCATTTTTCTTAAAACAAGATCAGAGCCGCTGTAGGTCGCGACGAATGGGATATTTTCCCTCGTCCTACCAGTGAAATAAGGAAAGATTTTTAATTCTTGTAAAAATGTTGATTTTTTTTTTAAAAATTATTTTAAATATTGAATTTCTTTTCATAGGATGCAGTAAATGTATCATACCTTTCTTGTTATGTTACATATCGAAATGACTTATAATACATATCGAAAATAACAGCCTCGAAGGGTTGGATAGCCTGGTTGGCAGAGCGTTGGAGTCACGTTCATGTGAGCTGGAGCTCGAATCCAGCCCGTCGAAGACACCCCTGTAGTAAATCGTGAATGTTACACGTTAAATCTATTGGGTCGCAAAGTTCTCCATGTCCTCATAGCAAATTATACCTCTGGAGGTACTGAATTGGAGATTGATCGTTGTCTGGTTCAGGTCAATTTGATGATTTGTGGATGTATGAATGGGTCCGCCGAATGAAAGGGTGTGGCTGAAGTCGAATTCTTGGCTACAGATGGCATCACTGGAAAACAAGAAAAATCTCACACCTACGACAACAACAGCAACAGCAGTCCGGAACCAACAAATCATTTTTTTATGCATTTTTGACCTATGCAACATTATTTTAAAGAGTAATTTTACATATATACTAATATCGAAAAAAGTCGCATTATTTATCTTTTTTTCTGTTATTCACCAAATTTTTATTAAAGTAAAACGCTATTTATTTTATTTTAAAACCACTGTATAGCAGTCGGCCTGATTCTGAGTTTACGACTAAGTTCAACTCCTCCACCTTGTAGGTTTGGACCCAACCCAGAAGACAAGGGAACTCCCGAATCAAGCATTGGAGCATTCATGGAACTAACTGCATTTGCATCGCCCGGGTATGAAAACCACGAAAATCTAACAACGGCAGGAGCTCCGAGGATGTTTTAATCCAAAAACTGAAGAAATTTTTTTTTTTAAATATGATTTAATATTTACGATGCTTTCATGTGCAGTCTCGTTGCTACCTCCGTTTTCGCCAGAAGCAAGAGGATCGTTATATCGAACATCTACTGTAAAATTACTTATTAAGCATAACAAAGTAGTCACTTATATAAGGGGGAAAATGTACTTCAGTGACAAACTTAAAAACTCATAGAAGGCAATTTTTCAAACACCATTCATGCTACCTCTACAGCTTATAGAAGAGTTTTATTTCCTCTCTGTCATTTTTACGCAATATACACACATATTTTACACACGTGTTTGTCACATATTTTTAGATGTTTTACACATGTTTTGATAATTTTGGGTATGGTCACCTTCTTCTTCGGCTAAAATAGGGGTGTTAGATTTAAGGTAACCCTTTCTCAGAAACAGAGTGAGATTTCAAAAAGTTAAGTGAGATTTCTAAAAACTAAAAAAACACAAAAACTCTTGAAAAAAAAATCATTTCTTTAAATATAACACATTTTTTACGTCTTCTATTTTTTAAAGCATTGAATATTTTTGGTGCATCATCATAGAAGATTTTGCCTTTACAAGGTATTTGTCCATCTTACATCAGTGCATTAAAAATTTGAACGTCTTACATGAAGAAAACTTACGGTAAACACGTGGTTGCAGAGAAATGTGTTCTGAAAGGGGTTGTGTTCTGTTGTTGGAAAAGGTTCTGAACAATATAGGTAAATAAGGGAAGCTAGATAACGGGGCAGATGTTGAAAATAACGAAAGATCAAGGAAGAAAAGTGAAACGGATTTTATTCTAAATGGCGTAATTCGAAGCTTTTTCCAAAATGCGAGAAATTCGCGAATTTTGAAATTAATTTATAGAATGCGCGAATTTCTCGCCGTAATAATTTTTCAATGAGAGAAAAGAAAAAAAATGCGAGATTCTCGCTTTCTCGCGCTGTAGTGAAAACTCTGAATGATTATATATTTGATAGTACCCAACATAAGGAAGCATCACCCCAAAGTAGGAATTTGAACTGATTTATGATGATCCAATATAAGAATAGCAACTTGTTTTGATGGTTTGTTGAACTATCAGAAATTTCCATCATAGTTTTTTAGAAATCAAATGTTGGAACGATCATGAACAACCATCTCCCCAATGTAGGAATTCTGACAGATTTTCAACGATCCAACATTAAAAAAAAAAATTTGATTTTATATTCCTGAAAACTAACAAGAATTCCCCTTAAACCATCATGGCAATGTATAGTTGGAACCAACATGGATCATTGGATCATGATAATTAAACTTTTCTTGGTGGTTAACCATCTTATTATTAAAGTAGCAGATTTAGTTTGTTGGCATATCAAAAACCCTGAAAACATAATGGAACATGTTGGATGATGGCGACCATCAAATGATGTTTCACCATCATGAATCGCTCTGAAACCAACATAAACCATCAAAATGTTTTGATGGGACCATCAAAAATTTTGAATTGAATAGGGTTATGTATGGAATGGCATGAGGAGTAAATATGCGCCATGATTTTGTTCCATTCATATTTTGTCGAGATTTTTAATCACCATTGTGCCTGAATTTCTTTTATTGAGCGCTCTAATCCTTCCTTCCAGGCACGGGTGCTTATGGACTTATTAGCATAACCCATAATAAAATGTCTTACGGTGTTTAATTACATGATCTCGTAACATTCTCAGACATATGATTTGATATGCATCCTTATAATCCCCTCCAAGTTTGTAACAGTTGTTCTGAATCACCTGCATAGATTACTTGCAGGAAACTTCTTCTTCAACTAATATTTATTTCCCTCCAAACGTAATGGGATTTATTTAATCAAATTTGCATAAGCGAGAAGTCGAATACTTCCGTATTAGAGGAATTTATATCGTAATCTTATTTAACTATGAACAACAGCGAAAATGTACAAACATTGATATTGAATACCAATCATATTTAACTGGTTTCTAAACGTCGCTTTATATTACAAAAGCTTAATTACGTTACGTAATAATATCTTCCGGAAGTTTTCAGGAACAGATAAAAAAATAAAAATAACTTTCTGGAAAAATCAGAAGAGTTGGCTGTTAGGAAAGTATCGTGTTATCACGCTTATTTATATTTCAGGAAATAAAACAATTCATTTTTGATATAACAAGGAACATTATTATTAGTGAAAAGAAAAATTAGTTATGAAAATTAAGTTGAAGTCAAAGCTTTCTTGGCTAATCACTTACAGAAACACATCTAATTTTTCAAGTTTTGATGTTAGAGTATAAAATTTTTGCTTTCATTAAAAATTAGAGAAATCACATTTTTAATTTTTTCCCATATATATATACTAGCTGACCCGGCAAACGTTGTATTGCCATATGAATTATTTCTAGAGTATGAAAATATATCTATATTATATAAAACGCTAATACGTATGTATCAATAAAACCGATGATATTTCTTTTCTCGCGTTGGCAACAGTTTTCATTTTTAATTGATAGGATTCGGCTCGCAAGAGCACGTAGTGAGCATCATATGGCTAATCTATATTATATAAAACGCTAATACGTTTTAATTGATAGGCTTCGGCGCGCAAGAGCACGTAGGGAGCATCATACGTCTAATCGGGTGAATTCTCACAAAATTATCTTCATCGAAGCCGATGCTTTACATCCGGCGTTCAGTACTATTTCATATTGCTTTACAACACATGGTTTTAGCCCTCTGGTGGGAAAGACTTTAAAACAAAACTTACAACAGTTACTTTACTCAACAACTGAAATTTAGAATAGTGTGATTAAGAAAAATATGCGAACTGTTTGCAATTTCAAATTAATATTGAAATGCACAGGTTTAGAATTTTCTACAGTGAAAAGTTTTCGGAACTTGACGTTAAGAACTAGACGTTCGGAGCTAGACGTTAAGAACGTATCCAATGAGCGAGCAAAGCGAGCATCGGATTGCGAAGCAATCCGAAATGAACTGTGAAAGCAGTTTCGGGGGTTGGCGAGCGCCAGCGAGCAGGGGGCGAAGCCTCCTAGTCCTATTTATTGTGTGTGCGTATGTGGTATATGAGTGGAAGAGGCATGGAGCGCTGTGAGCGATGACGGAATGTGAAAATAACAACACACCAAATAATAGTTTTTTTTAATTTATTGTAACTTTTTCTTTATAAATTGTATATACAACGAATTCCGAAAATATTAGTCAATATTAATCTCTTAGTGCAATGGAGTGTACAATATCTTTTGTCATCCCGTCTCTAGCAAACACAAATAAATTGGATTGTTTCCCCACTCGATAACATGCCACGTATAATTGTCCGTGTGAAAAACATGGTGTGCTCAAATCTAAGACACAAACAGACATTGCTTGACCTTACCATTGCAAATGCTAATCTAATGGGGAACTGAATGCGTTTAAATTGAATTGGCACATCTGTGGGTATAATAGAGATTCGTGGAAGTAATATACTTTCACCCCGGAATTTGTCATTTAAAATAATGACTTCGAAAACATTGTTCTTTAATTTTTTAACGACTAATCCCGTGCTGTTGCACAGACGTGGTGGGTTCAAATTACGAAACAAAATAATTGGAGATCCAACTTTGAGTGCAAAATTATGCGGTGGTATGCCTGATAAATCCAATGAGTTTAGAAACTCAGTTGGAAAATTTGGAGCTGATGTGCCGGCCAATTCGGTACTGCGTTATTTCGTCGCTGTTATTCACTGGAAGAGCAGTCACATTGGTATTTTCAACTCGAAATACTGCCTTTATTCACATACTTGCAAATATATTTGATGTTCTTCTTTTAAGGGCGAGCGTAAGTATTAAAGTTTAATATGACTTGTTGCAACGTGTGTGAATATTACTTTTGATTAATTATGTTTCTACGTCTAGTTTGGAATCGTTTAAATTAAGATATATTTAAAATATACGTTAAATTTGTCCAAAATATGAAAAAACATTAGTTATAAACCTATTCTCAGACCTACTGAATATACATATAAAATTTCATCAAAATCGGTCGAGCCGTTTAGGAGGAGTTTAACCACTAAAACTGTGACAAGAGATTTTTATATATATAGATGGGTCATTCTCACGAAAACTGTCATTTTTCAGTTCATAAAATCCCAAAAAAGTAAAGTGAATAAAAAGCTCTGAAACTTTTTATATTAATAGAAATATGTAATGACATTATAAATAAAGTATATATCCTATAAATTATACTTAATATTTAAATTAATTAATTCTTCAAATAATTAATTAATAATTAATTAATTTATAATAATTATTAATTAATTAATTAAATAAATTAATTAATTAATTTAATAAATTAATTTATTAATTTATTTTTCAAATTAATTAATAAGTAAATTAATTATTTTCACTTTTTAAAAAGTGAGGGAATGACACTAATAGTGAGGGAATAATATTTTATTTTAATACATGTTTTTATCTAAGTTACATCTACCTAAAGTTTGAAAATGATAACATACTAAGTATATCTAATATTTATTATAATTTAGTCTTATATATTTAATAGTTTTTACAGGTTTGGGAAATAAAATTAGCTGACACGATTGAACAAAAAAAATTTAATAATATACTCATCTTGAATCATTCCCTCACTTCAGCGTCATTCCCTCACTTTATACACTAGTGAGGGAATGACGAATTCAATAAAATTTGAAAATAACAGTTAGGCCTAATTAATTTCTGAAGTCAATCACATACAATTATATTCATACAAGAAAGCAACATATAATTATCCACTTTCTCGATGAAGTTGTAATTTATTTTACTCTAAAAAATGACATGAGGGAATGACAAATGTAAAAAATTTTACCTGGTTTGATTCATTCAAATTTATTCCACAGCAAAGCTTCTTTAAGTTGAAGATGGAAACATACTGCAATTTTGTTCTATGATGCCAGTTGTTAACTTCTGAAGTTTTTATTAAAATATTTTTATTCTAAGAAGATTGCAAGTGATAAGAACATTGTTGTGAGGGAATGACGCGAAACACTGGGGACAAAGTTTAAAATAGTGCTGTGTTAATATTTTTATCAGATATTAAATTTAAAATTGATTTTCTGAATTCTATATTTCAGTATTCTGAAATAAAAAACACGAATTTGTAAAAAAAAAATTTTTATTTCAGAAACAATTTTTTTCTTTTTTTAAATCAGCAGTGGGGACAAGTGAGGGAATGACATATTGGTGTATTTTAATTACCTAAAATAAATAAAAAGTAAAAATTGATAATTTTATTTTTATTCTTTTGTTAGCTTGCATTCTGAAGGACACTTTCCTTGAATTTTTTTTTATCGTAAGCTGTAAAACAAACATAAAATATACTGGGGACATGAAAATGACTGTTTTTGTGAGAATGACCCATATATATCGAATGGCAGGCACTGAACTTTATTCGTTTCGCCTTAGAAGATGCCAGAGTTGTTACTCATTTCGCGCTACCCATTGGGCACCTGTGAACCAAACCCGTTCATAGGGTGGGCCACATTCACACATCACACACAACAGAAAAGAGAGAAACATCCATGCCCAGAGCGGGATTCGAACCCGCGTCCATTGGCTTCGTGGACACTCATACACACAGGGCCCTTGCTAAGGATTTCTAATTATTAGCTGCCAAATATAAAAAGTATTCGCCAATTTTTGAATGTCATCGCCAAATGCAAGTCTTAAAGAATTTTTTTGATTTTTTTTTTCCTATAGATAATTATTTTACAGTATTTACAGTGTTTTGTTTCAGACTCATATTATTTTAACCCAATTCTAATTAGTTATGCGGTGCACTTACCGAAAATAACAGTAATTGAATAAAAAAAAACTGATTTGTTTCGAAAAATTAATTTTGACGATCGAGTTAAATTTATATTTTTCTTTCCTGTGGAAAAAAATGATTTGCCAATACCTTCGCCACAGCATAATTTTATTCTCCAAATTTACGATTTTATCACATTTGGCGAGGTGGCAAATGCTTTGTGAGGGCTCTGATGTACGTATAAAAATTATTTTTATTTAGAAATTTCTCGTAAGTTTCTAGCTGATTAAAAAAAAAAGGATCTAAAAATATGTTGTTGTTTTTTTAAGATTCTTTAGACAAGTTGTTTCCCACTCCACATAATCTGTATTTAACTGTTACTGTGTCATTCTTTCTTTTTTATAATATGATTTTAGCGACATTAATAATGCGATGGGAGGCAATGAATGTAACATTTTGGCGGTGTAGGTTGTTTTATTTCCAACAAAAATAGATTCCCGTAGCCTGGCATTGCCCCAAAAATCTCATTTCTCTCCATCAAAACCCAATTCAAAAAGGAGTCAGTGCGTGGCAGAAAAGAGAACATGTGTGCTTCAACCATTTATTTCAAAATAACATATTTTCTCTGTTCTAATAATAGAACAAAATATTATGCCGGAAATAAACAAGGGCAGCATACTCAATAATTTCTAATACTTTTACTGCGGTTTCTTTTTTGAAATATTTATTAGTTGCTGAACATTTCAAACGCAATGTTCTGAACTTCGAAAACTTGATTTCACCAGAAAGAAAAGTAGTAGAACATCGAAATTTAATTTAGAGAACCTTTCCCGCACATTATTAAAATAAAGAAAAAAAATTTTTTAAAAATATATTAAAATAACGTTAGATGTTTCAAGGTTTTATTAGTGGAAAACTACACACCTACTGGAATTTGATTCTAGATTTGGCTCATATTTTAGCCAAATAAATATTGTAAAAGTTTGATTGCAGTCATAAAAGGTTTAGTTATACTATGATATTAAAAAAAATTATGAAAATGCGGGCAAAACTTATAAGTGTAAGAAAAGTTTTGTAGCAAGAAAAATTTATACGTCGTTTAGTTATTTTCAGTTATTTATAACTCTAGCTTATTCATAAGTTTCGCGAATCAAAATCTTTTTGCACAAAAACTCGTTTACGTAATTACAGTTTAGATCCTGAAAAACGCATTTTAATAATATTTTTACACTGTTTTTAATAGCTCTTTAGTTTAATGACAAAATATTTTTTGAATTATGAGGTGTTCAGTATGTAGAACAAAAAAGCAAACACCCAAATAACTTTTTTATCTAATGATTTGATTTTCACTTATTTGGACTCAATGTTACAATATTTCGAGTGCTTAATGTTAGATATGCTTATTTATTAGTTCAATAGATGTTTTAAATTATTAAATCAGCAACATAAACGTTCTTTCTCCGAGTAAACATAATTTTTTTTGACGGATTGTTATATTGATTGGATATATTGACCCTATTATTCAGGTTAGAGTACAGTCAAAAGTATGGGGCATTATTTTGCATAGTTCTCTATCTTGTTTTTAACCCCTTCAGAACCGTGATCATAAACATGTGATAGCACGATCACATGTTTATGATCACGCTCAGCCCACAATATCATATTCGAAATGAGAATTTCTGACATTCGTGGCCCACGGAAGTGATCTAAATACGATGCTCTCTTACTTGTATAGTTTGTCTATAGAAAAAACTCTCCTCGCCACGAAATCTTAGGAAACAAAAAATAGCACATTTCAAAGAGGGGAGCTTCTTTCTCTTCTGATTCCCTTTCTGTCGCTAACCAGAGTCAAAACCTGTCTTAAATAATGACCCAATACCCCTACTTCAAATAGTTAAACCTCGTAACCAAAGTAATCGCCACACCTTTCCAGGCGAATGGGTTGGGGAGTTATTCACACAGACAAACTATACATACTCTTACTATACATACTCTATATACATATACATACTCTATGGTGTAAACTATAAACTAAGTTTACAATAAACTCGGAGTGTGTGGGCCTGGGAAAGCGTTTCTTTCTCATTCTGCTTGTCTCGAAGATTTATATTTGCCGAGAAATATTGGACCGATTTTCTAGATTCTTGTGATTCAGACATTTAAAACTGCGTCAATTAAATTGGTGTGAGAAATTGCATACCTAATTCTTCACAATATTTCTATAATCTGTACATTAAATAATAAAAACAGAAATACGTTTCAAGTTTGAATAAATAAAATACTTTCACCTTCTCTTAGGCCTCTTGTAAAAGGTGGTTGTTAAATTTTTAATTATTATTATTTAGTGTTTGGATTATCGCTTCTTCTTACTTTACTTGTAATTAATTAAATATCAACCTCATTAATTATAAGTTTTAAATTATCCAGAATAATATTATTACTTTACTCACATCCATTTTCGAGCCACTCCTTGATAACTATCACGTCAAACGCGCTTAAGTACTGCAGTAAGAACGCGCCATTTGCGATTCTGTTTTCATATTTTGCAATCTAGCAATCTAATCACGAAAATATTTTAAATCATTCTTGAAAGATTCCGGTATGTTTAAGTTCATTTGAACTCGCTACTCACTTTATAGATTTCGTTCTGCGTTTTGTACTGCATTTTCTTTACATTTTATTTATGTATTTTATTATTTTTTTTGCTTGATATAATTTTTACTTAGTGTGTTCCATTTTCGTTAAAATTTTTCGAGTGCTCCTCACAGTATTGTATTGATATTTTTTGCTTTAGCTATATTTATACAATGTTAGAAAGCATTCTTTTTTGCGGATAAAATCGTGTGATCTGTTGATGCGATTATACCTTTTCATTTTTTAGTTTTCCGGCTTTTTAATAAATATATATATTTCTTTAATATATATTTTTTTATTATTATTCCCCATGTTTTCTCGATATAAAAATATATATTATAGAGAGAGAGAGATAAGGGACTAAAAGTAAAGAGAAATGAGTTATGAGAGAAAAGTGAAAGAAGAAACGGATCAAAAGTAATGAAATAGGTTTTTTTGCTGCGTTTGTAGATCTATCGACGAAAGTGAAAGATTTCTGACGGAAGGCCTTGCTAATCTCTTATAATCTCTAAAATCTTATAGAAATACTTTTAATAACAAAATATACGGCAAATTTTATTTATCTTTAGTCATTAGTTTTCCCGAACAGTTTATCCTATTTACTACATTACTTATCAATTTTTTCATAAAACAGTAGATTGTTAACTAAAATGTTTGCTTTCCATGGTGCCATACATTTTGTTTATTTATTTTATCAAATTTATACGAGAAAATATTCTGGTTCTTGCAATCAATTGATTATTACTCTGGAGTGAAAGTTAAAGATAGTTTTTCATTTTAAAAATAATTTTAATTTTTAATGTCTTATTCTGAAATTACGTGATAAGCATTTAGATAAGCATGTTAAATGATGCAAGAGTAAATGTTAATTGCAGGTGATAAGTAAAGCTGGAAAATATATAATGAAATATCTATGTTTTTAAATTGCAATAAAGATATAATAAATCAAGTAATGCATAAGAAAAGTTTTTTTTTTTTAAACTTACTAAAATATCTGTCTTTTTACACTTCCTTGGAAATAAATTTATTGCTTCTATCAGTGTTCTCCCTAAGCGGTTTTAGAAGGGCGGCCGGACCTACTTGCCCCTTGATCCTAATAAATGGGATCAAGGGACCCACTCATCTTAAATTTACATGTAAATTGAAAGTTTTTTTTTTCATTGTGTATTTTGAATAAGTTGCAACTGGTAAAATGTGATGTTACATGATACATAATTTGAAAGGGAAAAAACAGAAACAGTGTTGTCTGTCCTTTTAAAAAAAAATTCTCCCAACAATTTGACTTTTTTAATCTGTAAAAAGGTTAATTAACTTCTATTGTGATTAATTGTTAAAAGATTTTCAACTATACCTACAGGTATTCTGCAACAATACTGATATTCAAATTTACCCAAATATCTTTCTCTCCACTCTTTGTTGAAGATAAATGCATTGTTCTTTACTTTTAGTTATTGTTAAAATTCTATAGAATTCAATTTGCTTCTGACTTTTCCTACTGGAGGCTAGATTTTCTGTTCCGAATAGGAGCGTATTAAGATCAGTGAGTAATTTACATAATTCAATTCAAAGAATAATAAAAATATATTTTGCAATAATATATGTGTTTATTTTAAAGCTAGTAATGTATTTTAGCTACTCACTGTTGTAAATTATATTATAAGGTGGATAGAAGTTCATAGTTTTTAAGTTTATCTACTACTTGTAATCTATTCGTTGTAATTTTATTTTTAAAAAAATATTTTTTTTAGTAAAGCTGAGTATTTGCATCCAATGTTACATCAACATTTTATATCATGAGTTATAATTATTAATTTATAGCATTGAAAATTTGTAGCATTGTATACTGATTTCCCAGTGTAAAAAAACTGTTTGTATATAATTCAGAATTTAAATTTATCCTGTTTGACGAATAGCAATCTCGAATAGTGCCATCTCTTCAATAAATATTAATTTTATTTAGACACGTTGCATCTTGTTGCATAATAATGACTTTTCTTGGCATTAACAGTAAATATTACATTGACAGTAAATAAGTTTTTCTGTATTTTCAGAGCTCAAACAAAAATAAAAGAATACCTTTTGATTAAGTGATCGGATCTTCACGTACTATGACTCAATCATAATAAATTAAAGGGTTAATTGCATCATTTTAAGGAATGCAATCACTTCTGTCAAAATACAAAATTTTAACGAAATCGGTTAAATAGTTCCTGAGAAATCTAGTTTTAAAAAGACGTATTTTATATTGTATTTCATTTGTATGATAACTTATACTTGTTTGATCTACTTAAATTGTTATTTGTTTATGTTTCTTTTGAATGAATGAACAATGAATCTGAGATGAATTTTGACAACTATCTTCTGAAGTACAGATATCGTTAACGATATGCTTAGTTAATATTCAGATTCCTAATGAGCGTATGTTATTTATGATTCAAAACTTTTGCGTCCTTCAATTTATTTTATACGCCATGATGACGAACAATATTGCAATTTGGATGGTGAATTTGTGCCAATTTTCGGTTAAGAGTTTATTTATAATGATGGCAGTATTCACGAGAGTCAAGACAAATCGATTGTTGTTCTGACGTCACAGTATCCGTAAAAGGTACAGTATCCAAAGATGAAACACATAACATATTGTTGTGTTTTGTTACTGTTCAGTATTTCGACAAACTGAACACTAAAAGGATGCTTGCAGATATCAATCAGAGTAGAGAGGCATCAGTTTTCGTTAAGGCTGAAGAAGGACAATGTATTAGAATTCGACGAACCAACTGAGTTTTTTTGGTGGCTTATTTAGAAAAAATATTTTAAAAAATATCTTTCAAAAAAGAAAAAAAATATTTGAAAAATAAAAATATTTAAAAAATAAAAAAAAAATATTCGAAAAATATATTAACTATTTAAAAAATAAAAAACAATAACTTATTGAAAAACATTTAAATTAAAACATTAAAAAATGCTGAAAAACATCTTAAAAAAAATTTAAATGCGTAAAAAAATTTATTGAAACATTTTCAAAAAATGAAAAAACATTAAAAAAAATTTATTCACAAAAAGATATTTTAAATATTCAAAAAATACTTTTTTCTATATATTAAAAAAAATATTTAAAGAATTTTAAAATTTTAAAAAATTAAAAAGTATTAAAAATATTTAAATACAAATATTAAAAGCAATTTAGAAAATAATGAATATATAGTATTAAAAAAATAAAGTATAAAAAATTTTTTTAAGTTTTTAAATTGAAAAGAATTTATAACGTTTAAAAAAATACATTTAAGATATTTGTAAAAATATCCAATAGTTAAAAAAATATTTTTAAAAAATCTTAAAAATATTCCAAAAATTAGTACTTATTAAAAAAAAACAGTTTAAAGATGTTAAAAATGTACTTAAAAAGTCATTTAAAAAATTTAATGATGGAAAAATATTTAAAAAGAAAAGCATTTAAAAACATATGTTAAAACAAATTAAAAAAAATACTCTATATATTTAAAAGAAAAAAAAAACAAATATTTCAAATATTTAAAAAATGAAAAAGATTATTTTGAGTATTAAAAAAAACATTTGAAACACTTAAAAAAATTTTTAAAAAATGTTTAATAAAATGAAGAAAAAAACATAAAAAGACATAACAAAAAAAACATAACACCTTAAATATTTAAAACATTTTAAAATTTTGAATTCCTTTCAAAAATGTTTTGAAGTAAGAAATATTTATAAAAAAATGCTTTTTTTTAAATTTCCGACGATTAAAAAAGTAAAACAGTTAAAGTATTTAAAAAATTAAAGTATTTAAAATATTAAAAAGTTTTAAAAAATTAAAAAAAGCATTTAAATTATTTATAAAAAATAATTTTAAAAATTTAAAAAGTTTATTTAAAAAATTTAAAAAGTTTTGAAAGTATTTGAAAAAAATATTTAAAATAAATCAAGAAAAAAAATTATCAAAAATGAAATTAAAAACAAGAAAAACTATTTAAAATATTTTTAAAAAATTTAATTAAATTGTATTTATGAAATACTTAAACAAGGTAAATATTGTTTAAAATATTTAAACATTTAAATAAAATCTTTGAAGTGATTATTTAAGTATAAAAAATATTAATAGTATTTCGCAAAAGTGAAAGGTATTTAAATATTATTACAAAAGTATTGAGCGTTTTTTTTTAATAATATATATAAAATAATTTTTTAAAAATTTAAAATATCTAAAAAGTATTGAAAATACTCAGGGAAAGAGGGAACAATTAAGAGTAGTTTTTTAAAAAAAAAAAAACTATGTTTAAAGCAATTGAAAAAATTAAGAAAAAATCTAAAAAATGTTAAAAAGTGAAAAATTAAGTGTTTAAAAAATACAGGCATTTTCGAACAGCATTTTCGGAGGCATTTTCCAAAAAACTTTAAGTATTTTTAAAAAATTTGAGTTTTAAAAAAAATAATAATAATTATAATAATAAAAGAAATTTTAAAAGAAATATTTTAATTTCTGAAATTTTTTTAAAAAATTAAAAACAGTAAAAAATAAAATTATTTAAAAAATAAAAAAATTTTAAGCAGAAGGAAAATTATTCAATGAATTGAAAAATTACTTAAAAAATAAAAGAAATTATTTTAAATAGTATAAAAAGTATTTTCAGAAAAATAAAATAAATTTTTAAAGTATTCACAAAAAGTATTTTAAGTAATTATAATAACTATTAAAATTTAAAAAAAAAAACATTTTTTGAATTTGAAAAAATTTAAAAATATGAAATGTTTTTTTAAAAAAATTTTACAAGAGCCAAAAATTTTTCAAATATTCCAACGAATTAAAAAATATTAAAAGTATTTAAAAACTGATATTAAAAAAAATTTATAAATATAAAAAAATATTTAGAATAATATAAAAAATAATATATTTAAAAAAGACTAATAAATTATTCAAGGTATTTAATAAAAGAATAAAAATAATTATTTAATTATTAAAAAATTATTTAAAGTCCTTAATAATTTGAAAATAAAATTATTTAATATTAAAAATATTTAATATCAAACTATTTTGAAAAAAGAGGATTCAAAAAAAGTTAAAGAATTTTCCACAGGAATAAAATAATTCATTAAAGTATCTAAAAAAGATGTATAATACTTTTAAAAAGAAAAAATTTTAAGAAAAGTATTTTAAAAATAAAAAAAGTATTTAAAAATATTTAAAAACAAACAAAAAGTACTAAAACTGTTTCAAAAGGTTAAAAAATTTTTAAGTATTTTAGAAAAATAGGAAAAGAAATTAAAGTGCTAACTAAAAAAATTTCTAAAGTATGAAATGAAGATTATTTAAAGTAAGAATTACTTAAAATAATTTTTGAAAAATTAAAAATAAATATTTTAAGCATTTATAATCAAATTGCGGTATTAAAAAAAATATTTAAAATAAAGAAGAAACACTTAAAATTGTAAGAAAAAATATTTAATGTAAATTTTAAAAAATGCTTAAAAATCTTTAAAAATATATAAAAAAATTATTAAAACATTGAATAAAATCAAGAAATTGCTAAAACTCTGTAAAAAAAAAATTTGTGTTTAAAAAAAAAATTTTAATTTAACAAAAAGAACATACATTATTTAAAGTATTAAAAAAATACGAAAATTGCTACAAAAAAAAATTTGAAGAAAAGACATTTAAAAAAATAAAAACGCTTTAAATGATTTTTTTTAAAAATTTAAGTACTTAAGAAAAAACCGATGTTATTTAAGAAGTAAAAAAGTTTTAAATTGTCAAGCGAGTTAAAATAATATTTAAACTAATTAAAATAATTTGAAAAATCTTCAGAAAATAAGTAAGATTATTTAATCAATTGAAAAAAATACTTAATATATTTATTAAATAATAAAAAGGGAATTTATAGCATTTAAAAAACAAAAAAAAGATTTTTAAAGTAATTACTCAAATTTTTGAAATTAAAAAAAGTAAAAAATATTTAAGGAATTTTAAATTATTGAAATAAAGTAAAAAAAGAATTTAAAAAAACTTTAAAAAATGTTTAAAAGCAATGAAAAAAAAACTAATAGTATTCAAAAATAATAAATTTTACAAAAAGAAACTATATTAAATAACTTTTAAAAAAGATTTAGAAACAATGCTGAAATATTTAAGCATTTTAAAAAAATTAATTTTTTAAAAGACTTAAATATTTTTAACACTTATTCATTTAAAAAGTTACGAAAAAAAAAGATTTAACATTTAAGGAATAAAAAGAAAATTTAAAATATTTTTTAAAAAAATTAAAAGTTTAAAACAATTAAAGCATTTGAAAAATATTAAAAAATCAGTTTAAGTATTTAAAAAATAGAAGAAATTATTTAGAGTATTTAAAAAAGAACTATAAATAACAAATTTAAATTATTACAAGTACTTTAAGTATTAAAAAAAATATAACAGATAATATTGAAATTATTTAAAATGAAATTTTTTAAAGAAATTGAAAAATCCTTAGTAATATTATTTAATTAAAATTCTTATTTTTAAAAAAAATTACAAAGTATTTTTAAAAATTAAATAAATATATTTCAAGTATTTAAAAAATAAGAAAAATAATATATAACTTAAATCTATTTTAAAATATATTTAGAAAAGAAAATTAAATTACTCAATGAAATAAAATAAAATATTTAAAAAAAAATTATTTGAATTACTTAAAAAATTTAATTTTTTCAATAACATTTAAAAGAATAAAAACTATTTAAGTTATTTAAGATAAAATAAAATGTTTTAAAATAGTTAAAAAAATAAAAAGATTAATTAAAGAATTTTGAAATGAAAAATTATTTATTAAATCATTAATAATACTAAAAATGGCATTGAAAGTTGAATATAAATTGAAATTATAATTAAAGTAGTTGAAAAACTTAAAAAGTATTTAAAGTGTTTAAAAATATAAAAAAAAAAAATAGTTAAATATCACCGTAAAAAAAGGTTTGATTTGATTCAGCAAAAAAAAAAGAAGAAAGAAACTGTGTTAGATTAAATAAATAGAAAATTTAAAATATTTTTTAAAAAAATAAAAAATTTAAAACATTTAAAAAGAATAAAAAAGTTATATACTAGTTCAAGGCACTAAACTGTCCTTATAAGAGAGTTTGGCGACTTGAATCCCATCCAGCTTGTTTGATATGTAAAGGTGACTTGTACATGATGCTAACCATTAAAATTTTCCAGCTTCATTTTTTCCTAATAAAAATTTTCCAACTTATTTTTCAATTTATAAATCAAAAGATAGCTTATTAATAATTCATTGATTTACATAAAAAACCAATAAATCAATCATAAACTCCAAAAACTTTCAGACGAATAAATTCAGCTTGTAATATGTTAGAATTTAAGAAGTATTTTTGTCTTTTGATTAGTATTTCTGTACGCAATCATAAATATTTGTATAAATACTTTTTAACATGTCGGAGTCGATCGATTATTCGACTAAGATCTCATTTAACCCTGATGAGGTGAGCTAAAATGCTGATACCCTAGAGCTGAATATGATTTTTCTTGAGAAAAAATAAAACCTGAATGAAAATCGTGCCCAACAAAATGAGACGCAGACGACTTTATAATTAAATATTTAATCAGAATTCCGCCTCAGCGATTTCTTGCCATAATGAAGTTGGCATTTGAATATGACAGTTTCAAAAAGACCAATGATATTCCATTAAATATTTTCAAGAATTTTACAATCATAATCTAATGAAAAATACAGGAGGAAATTCCATTGTCAAATTTAATCATTATTTCTTAATTAACTTGACTATGATCACAGTCAAATTCATTATTTCGCCCTTTCTTTCCTTTGTTGTTAAAATTTTAACGCCACTCATTATATATAACTGCGTTTTTTTCTTATTTTTAATACCTGATTTTCCGTTAGAGTTTTATAATTGTGATAGAGGTTAAAGCTAGTGATTTATGATATTTAAAAGCTATTTTTCTGACAATTTAATTAACCTGTCTGGAGTAAGCTGCCACCATCTTCAATGAATACTGTAGTTAATTAAACCAGGAAATTTATTTGAATGAAAGGAATTATGGCAACTATTTTAATAATATTTCGAATAAAAAAAGGCGTATAGGGTAAAAGTTGTAAAATGGAACTCGTTGTTAAAATTTAAAACCCTGAAATTTTGCTTTCTGATGCAAACTTGTTTAAAAAAAACTACATATTATACTATTACTAAATTATTTCCTCAGTGAAAAATTCGAAAATTTTCCAAATAATTTTTAGCATTAACAATCAACCAATATTAAAACCGATATCAACAAAATACATTTCCAATATACAAAATACATAGACTACATAAATACATTTCCAATTTACTAGTACATAAGGTATGTTATCTCGATTCTCTAATGGGGTACCTTTTCATAGATGACGGTTGACATTGTCGATATCTACAGTCCCCATTTTGGTGACCTTCGGACGAGATGTGAATACGCCTACCTTGGAAGAAACGCCCACTTCGATTTGAACACGCCTACTTCGATGGATGGTCCACATTGAACTGTCGACTTACTACTTGTGACTGCGCATGCTGTTGCTTCTCAGTCTCGATCACGCACAACGTCGGACTGTATGGACTCGACTTTTAATGGCAACACTGGAGCAAACGTGAACTTAATACACTTCTCACGACCAGCACTCAGAAGTATGGTGATCTTAATACAGCTCTCCCGGCTTCTCACAAAACAGCAATGAATCAACTAGTGGTATCTCATTCATCGAATTCTTTCACAGATAAAATTCTGATGGGGAAGTACTGTAGCGTATCTACCACTACAAAAATGCACTAGTATATTAGACATGTTAACTCGATTCAATGTTGGGGTAGCTTTTCATAGATGAAGGTTGACATTGTCGAAAACAACTCTCCCCACACTATTAACTCCTAATCATTCAAATCAGTAATATCGATCCAATCTTACCAATCATGCCAAATGAATCAATCTTTACATTAGTGAGCTAGTTATACAAACCATACCAAATCAATCTTACCGTTAATACCGAGTCCTAAAACAATCTTATCATTTATGTCGAATTAGCTTTAACATTTTTACTTTAACAGTTTTAGCATTACCAGAATAATCATCAATAATTCCCAATCCACATTGTCATAATAATACCAAAATAAATTATTGTTTTATTTTAACAAACCAATACTATTTGAGCCACATAATCTTATTTACAATTCTTCTGTTCTGTAAAATGCAATAAATAAGTTTGTGATTTAAAAATAGGAGCAAAGATAATTTAATGCAAAAATAGTTTTTATTGTTGATAATTTTTTTTTAGCTCTGAAATATAAAAAAAGTTGAAGGAGTTAGAATTATAAGGTTTTGTCAAAATTATACGCTAAAGTGTTATCAAGTTTTGAAAATTTAAAATTGTGTAGAAAAAAATGCATTATTTACATTGTGAAAGTAAGTTTTTGTGTCTGATTTCTCAACTTGATTTAAATCTTGCTCTAATTATAAAGTTAACAAAAATGAAAATGTTTACATTTGTTTAGATATTTTTTGCGTCTACTTTAATAACCATTTCATAACACATTTGTTCTAAATCGGTTTTTTGAACACATTTTTACAGAGTAGCAATAATTATTAGTGAAAAAAAATAACACGGTTTAATGACATCTAGAAGAGAAAAAACTGTTTTAATTAATTACTTCATAATTGTCCACCATTTTTTAGGATAGTTTGTCTTTTATATTAAAAAAAATTAGGTGTCAAGTAATAAAATTAAAATAGTTCGTTTTTAGGACCTATGCTTAGGTTTCAGATCATTTTGGAAGAATTAATTTGTTTTTTCAATTATAGTTCGTGTTATAATACTGGCAAAAATATTTAAATCATCATTTTTTGAAAGCGCTGACGCAGGTAAGGAAAATCCAACGAACGATAAAAATTAAAGCCTAGTTTGTAAAATGCCTATCATTCAGACAAAAATTTAGCATTGTTGTTTTCTCAACTCTATAAACATTTTATAGAAAGGCATTAATACCTTTCTTCTTTAAGCAGTTAAAGAAGAAAGCATTTCTCAAAGGGTGAAGGAAAACTATTACGAAACTTTGCAACAATGATCATCGATCACACAGATTATGCAAACATATGTTTCCTTTTGTGAAATGGCATACCAAATAAAAATATATTAAAATGAATGAAAATTAATGAGTAAAAATGGCTTCCCAAAATATCAAAAATAATTGAAACGCCACACGCAGTCATTCAATGTGGCACGGTTCGGTCACCACTGATTCTAAGATTCTAATTAATTTGTAAATTTGATTTTTAAAAAAAAAAATTTTAAAAAATATGGTACCGAAACTTAGAATCGTGCGATAAGCTAACTGTTTCATAACCTAAGTTATGCTTCATTTTTGTCCAAAACTTTACACTATCAAAAAAAGTGTAGAGAATTTTTTATCGACACAATCTATCACCCCAGATATAGCTTTTTTTGCAAAACTGCTTTCTTAATTTTTGCTTTTTAACTGCTTTTTGAATCCAATACTTCAATTTGTGTGACAATTAACCATTTTCTATAATATATTTCTCTTAAGTGGTACTATAAACTCGGATATTTCTCTATGGGGCAGCACTATAGTTATTCATTTTGTTAGGTTATCTTAAATAATAATTTAAGTAGTGTTAGAAAATTAGTTTTACTTTAAATATTATTTAGGTTCATTTTGCAAGATTATCTTAAATAATAATTTAACTAGTGTTAGAAAATTAGTTTTACGTTAAATATTTATTTAGGTTAATTTTATTAGGTTATCTTAAATAATTTAGGAAGTGTTAGAAAATTAGTTTTACGTTAAGTATTTATTTAGGTTCATTTTGTAAGGTTATCTTAATAATAATTTAAGTAGGGTTAGAAAATAAGTTTTATGTTAACTATTTATTTAGACTCATTTTGTTAGATTATCTTAAATAATAATTTAAGCAGTGTTAAATAGTTAGTTATAAATTAAGTATTTATTTAGAAAATTTTCGTATTCTTATATAAATAAAAACTTAGTTACGAAATAATTATTTAAATTTATTTTTGATCCCTTTTAAAATGGTTGTAGAAATTTTAAATATAAACTGTGCTATGGTACCACATAGTATTATTGGTGACGGAGATTGCTTTTTTCGAACAATAGCATGTAACTATATTATATGATACTCAAGTTATGGCTCGATAGGTGCTTGAGGAAGTAGTACAGCATTGGGGTAAGTTTTCTATCTAATCTCAAGACAGAAATGGAAATAGTTTTAATACATCTGCTGCCTACTATTCTGCCGTACAAAAAAAAAATCAGCGTAAGCGGCGAAAAATTCGAAATTGAGATGTTTATATATTTTGTATGATTAGCTACACATTGCGAAAAAAATTTCAAAAATAAATTTTGTTTTATCAGTTTTCTGAAATTCTATTTTTATTTATTAATGGCAATGGAAATAAAATAGTTGTCAAGCCGTTTTTCTCAAAATAAAATGTAAAACACATTTTTTTTCCTTTATTGCACGGCAGTATTCGGAATTGTCCCAAACTGATGTTTATGGTAGTTTGTGCGATTTAAAATAGGCCTTACAGAATGCATAAAAAACTAAACCTAAACTTAGCCTTTACTAAAATTCTATGCATAAAAAACTTTGACAAAATCTCGAAAAATAGTTAAAATCGAAATCAAAGTGATTCCTTCCATGCAAAAACGTGGGAAACAGCTAGAAGGTGAAAAGGTATGAATAATATATTGTTTAAAATAATTTAGGTGTTTATAATGGAGTAGGGATTGAAAAATTGGAATATTTAAATACACTGGCGTTGTGCATTCGTCTTGGTTAAAGTTTATATCTTGTACGAGATAATTTTGAAAGGAGACCAAGCTGATCGCCAAACACGGCCTGTATAATGTAAATTGTGCTTCGATTTCGAATATTATTTTCAAAAAGTATATAAAAGTTATTGTAGTCACTATATCATATATAGGGTCCAACAAAACTGACCAAGGAGCTACTAGTAATCATTAAATACGCCGTTGTTATGACTCCCCTGGTTTAAATCGGTTTTTGCAGAACTACTTTTTTAAAAGATGATTCTGTTGTTGATTCTGTGGCATACATAATGCAGATCCTTCAAATGAACAATCCAATCATTCCCAGATAGCAAAACAAGGTTTATTTTAACTCAGCAAAAACCTTTTCATGTAAACATAAAAAAGGTTTGTTATGCGGTTTACGTGTAAACCTTCTAACCTTAAAAAACGAGATCTGCGACACTCTGCTCTACTCTAAGCACATTACCCTAATCCAAAACCTTGGAAAGCAACCTTCTACATAAAAACCTTAAATCGAGGTTGACTAAGGGTTATCAAGCGGGAAAAAATCATTGTGAAGCTAGTCTCAAGGTGAAAATAATCTTAAATCTAGGTCATTATAAGGTTCCTTTTCGCAAAGTCTTGTGTGCTCAGCTAAAATCCATCTTGTCACGAAATTTCAATGGACAATGCAATTTGATCCCATCGTTAGTGTGACGTCATCTAATACGTCACTATGGATTTAGGAGACAGTACTTTTTAAAAAAAGCTTTAAAAAATATTTTTTGATCCTTTTAGGATGAAAGGTTTAAAACTGCAATATTTTTGCTATATTGAAAAAAGGTTTTTAGTGCAAACCTTTTCGTGACGCTTAAAAGAAAATTCCAACGCAAGGTTGCCGTTAGGTTACATGCTTTCTGGTTTAGAACAAAATCTATACTACGATGTGTTTGATATTTTTATTTTTTCATTCAAGTATAAATACAATCGTTTAGAACAACTAAATAAATAGTTAAACCACTCATTCAAAAAAAATATTTTGTTTAGAGAGAGCAGACATCTCGAACGAATGTCCCCGAATGTTCTCTCTGAAATGAGAATGAATCCTCTTTGTAATTCTCAGAACGACCATTATTTAATAATCTTCCCCATTCGTACTTTCCATCCATGATTACTTCGAGGTCCCTTTACTCCATGAGATCCTTCTCGGATTACATAATTTAATCGATTACCAACTGAGCCATCTAGCGAGTCGAGAGACAATTAAGAAACTTGGTAGCATTGTTCATCAATTATGCAACAACACAGATTACCGTGTTATGCAAACTTATGTCGCCTTTTGTGAGAAGGAAGCTTCAGAACTGTAATAAATTTATCCGCGGAAAGAGTTGATGCACGACATCGCATTTTGTTCATTGTTTAATCTTGATTGATTGTTACAAGAAAAATTTGTTTTTCAAGTCTTATTAGATGCACTCACTTTTAAATATCGTCACTTTTTAATTGAAACGAACTCAATTAATAGCTTTTAACTCTATCAAGGAAACCTCGCTAACTGTCAATTGTCAGATTTAATGATTTCTGTTATATTCTCTCCATTGGGCACAAGTTCTCTCTATAGGTAGTTTTCGATGATTCTATTGTCACGTGCAATTCGTCGTCGTGGTTATTATGCAATTTTCGTAACTGTTGTGACTTTATTTGTTATTCATTACTAAAGTTACATTCTCATATCTAACCAACGCAGTCTGTGCTATTTATGAAAATTGCACAAAATATTAATATGAATTAAAGCTACAATTTTGTAAAAACAAAAAGCATCTGTGTTCTATTTTTTTTTTTTAATGTTAGTAAAGTAACTCCACTGCACCCTTGCCTACCTGGGGCACATAAAAATTTGTGAATTTTTCATTAATTTTAATGATTTTCGTCTAAACGAAAAAGTCTCCTCAAATCGGCGATTATTAAAAAAGTTTAATAATTATTATTAAATACCTACTGACCATTCTGAACCGTTAGTAGTTCTATACATCAAAATGGAACGTAGGGTTGCAAAATTATTTCCCTGATTCGAGCTTAAGGTGCTTAAACTGAGACTTTTCCAATTTTCTTTTCCAAAAGGGTTTCGATAAACATCGAAGTTAAGTTTTAATTAAAGCAATTTTTTTTAATTCACTTGAAGAAACGTGATTTTTTTAAAAACTTTCATTGTGTTCTTCATTTTAGCTTCTAGTTTGTTAGTTTAAATCAGAAAGTCGTCAAAATTTCGATTAGCAATAAATCCTGAGCAGTGATAAAACAGCAATAAATTTGTTTGAAACGACCATGTAACATTATAAGCTTGTTAGATAGTTATAATTTGAGAACTAGACAGAAGATTGGACATAAAATGGTGTTAAATTCTGGTTGCAGTGATCTGGAAACGATTCAACCGAATTTGAATTGTGTCATGCTGAATAAGCACAACTTATTTGCTAACATTTAAAAACCAAATTATCATCTTATTTAATCCTTTTCCCAAAAAAAAATTTAAAGAAACATATGTAATCTTTTTATACCACAACCTTAAATCGAGTGCAGAATAAAATCTATTTTTAGAGTTTCCCTCTACATCTGCCTAACACATTAGCATAGAATTTGAAAACCGTTTTATGGTTGCTAATGTTTTGAATTCATTATTATTTCTACCACTTTCTTTTCCGCCAACACATTTGAATGCGTAAGGCTAAAAAAAGGAGCTTTTTGAGATTGATTAACTCAAATAACAGTCAATACATGGATTCCTTAACTATCTTAAGCTCTAACGTACACCTGACTCGCATTTTTGATTCCATGGTGGACAAAGGTGTCCAGTAGGGTTTAGCCCTGCATCCTCACCCTCCAGAATGTTTCCTAAATTTATTATTTTACTTAATTTTTATGTTTCCTATATTTATTATTTGCTTAATTTTATTAACTTAATTTGTTTGTGCATAAAAATGAAGAATCCTTTTTACTTTATAGCTCCATATATTTCAAAAATAAAACATTTTATTATTGTTCATGGTGCGCAAGGTTTTAAAACTGCTTAAAGGTGCTTATTTTCGTTTTTTTTTTTTTTTTTTTTTTTTTTTGAAAGCCCTTAAAGGTGCTTTGGGGCTTTTCTTCATGGAGGGTTTAAAAAAGTGCTTAATTTTCCCTTTTCAAAAATGAGATTTTTTTCTTCACCATTTCTGTTTTCGCTAGGTATTATGCAAAAGCGTGGTTTTCACATTATTCTATTCAATGTTTTCAGAATTCATTCAACCACTCTCCATTTCGGGGTGCCGTCGGTCAGTAACGTATGATAGCGCCAATCATTTTACGTGAAATACTTGCGAGTTCGCATGAGCGTCTACTGAGCTAGGTTCGGTTAGATTGTTGCACTCTCATGTGCAACTCTGTTGCATTTATCAAAATATTGTCGAATTTCAGGTTTCTTTTTCCACCCTCTGACATTGAACCGAAAAATCTCTTGATCATTTTATAATGGCTAATATAACCCAGAAAAGAGTTCTTCGTCAGAAACTAGTTATTTTATCATGATCCTGTAAAGTCTTTGACAATTATTTCGCATTTTGTTAATGTATGTGGTGCTGAAAAATATTTCTTGGGTGCTTATTTTTTGTAGAAAGATTTGTCTACGCACCCTGCATCTTGGAATAAAGTATGGAAATATGAAAATGAATACATCAACTTCTTCAACGGAAACTTTTCATCATTAGCATCTTCAAACCTTTTTTTTCGTGAATAATTTTACATCTTCAACAATAATACTATGGTAGATTGCAAGATTTGTTCTTCACTAACAATCGAATAAACTCAAAAGCGAGAGAAAAAAAGCCTGTTTAAAAGCTCAAATTATACTATTTACCACGTTTAGTTCCTGCAGAATTCTCACAGAATATATTATTTGATTTGAAAAAAAAAATTTATATCTATCTGTAATATCCACGTGAAATGGCCAGTTTTGTCAAGTATTACCTTTCTGACTCAGGGGAAAGAGCGCTCGCCTTCCAACCGGGTTCGAGTCGTAGCCATGGCTGGTCGATACGAATTCCGCATCATGCTTGCACCGACCACAGTGCTGACGTGAAATATCCTCAGTGGTAGAGGGATCATAGGTTAGAGTTCCTTTGCCGTCAGGCTAACCGTGGGAGGGTCTAGTGATCTTCCTGTCCATGTAACGCAAATGCGAGTTAGTTCCATCAAAAAGTCCTCCACGAAGGCAAATTTCTTTCAACACTTGGTCCAGAAGTTCTGGATTGGGTTCAAAATTATAAGACTACGGAGTTGAACATTAATAGTCGTAAACCCCAAAAATTGGGTCAGCTGTTAAACGACGGTAATAAAAAAAAGTATTATCTTTCGCTCCAGAAAAAAAAAAGTTTAAAAACGATGCACCCTCGTGGTCACTTACCCGCTCACCGACAGCAGCCATTGATGCGATTATCTTGTAAGAACGTGTCTTACTATCAGTCTATTATAGGACTATTATCTTCTTTAACTTTCCATTTCATACTAGGCAGATTCCATCTACTAAAGATAAAAGCAGAGATTTAGTTAACCAGTATACCAAGATAATATTTTTTCTATCTTTCTTATCTCTGGCTAGAGATAATGTTATTCATCGTGCGCAAAATAATCCTGGTGCCTATTATGAATGCTTAGTTATCCTTGTCTCGATTTATCACTAACAATTAATTTAATTTCAATTTATTGTGCACCTTTCTTTGAAAAATGTCGTATCCAACTAACATAAATTGGAAGAGAAAAAAGAAAAAAGTAAGTCGACACTAACACACCTTTCCTTCTTAAACGAAGATATATGTTGTTTCAGAACGATAGCGATGTTGTTTCTTTAGCACTTACGATTGGTTCGCTTTGTGAGCAACATTTATTTTATTAAGAATCCTTTCGAATTCATTTAATGTTTTTGTTTTACACTATTTCCTAATCGTCTCGACGAAGCAGAGTTTCCTTCTTCAGATATTGTCAATAAAATCGTGACATCTCTTAAAGATCTTTAGATAATCATTTATAATTGCAGAACTAAATCCTCTACAGAATGTGATTTTTCCCGAACTTCTTTAATAACTAAATGGTTGTCATTATCTTTGAATCTCTTATTGACTTAGTGTTTGCAACTGTCTCTATAAATCCTCTTATAACTTTGCATGTGATTATTAACCCTAACTCCTTTAATAACTTGGGGTATGCCATTATCCCAAACTACTCTAATACTTTAGAACACTTAATTAACCCTAACTACATGAGCAACTTAGGGTAGGTGCCTTATTTTATTTTATAACCGTCGTTGAACAGCCGACCCAAATTTAGATTTACTACTACTAATGTTCATCTCCGCAGCCTTGTAATTTTGAACCAATCCAGAAGACAAGGGAACTCCTGAATCAAGTATTGGGAGAATTTTGCCTTTGTTGAGGACTTTTTGATATAACTAACCTGCATTCGCGTTACTTGGAAAAGAAAACCACGAAAGCCTTCTACGGTTAGTCTGACGGCAAGGGAACTCTAACCCATGATTCGTCTACCACTGAGTATATTTTACGTCAGCACTGTGGTCGGTGTGAGCCGGGTACGGAACTCGTATCGACCAGCTATTGCTGGGATTCGAACCCGGTTCAATTCATTGAATTAAAGTAATTTTATTTTATTTTACAACCGTCGTTGAACAGTCGACCCAGTTTTTGGGCTTACGTCTACTAATATTCAACTCCGTAGCCTTGTAATTTTGAACCCAATCCAGAAGACAAGGGAATTCCTGGAACAAGTATTGGGAGAAATCTGCCTTTATGAAGGACTTTCTGATGTAACTAACCCGCACTTGCTTTGCATGAAGAGAAAAACCAAATTAAAGTAATTTTACAATCGTCGTTGAACGGCTGACCCAATTTTGGGATTACGACTACTAATGTCCAACTCCATAGCCTTGCAATTTTGAACCAATACAGAAGACCAGAGAACTCCTGGATCAGTACCCACAGAGGTAGGATTTGTTATAGGAACACGGAGGACTTTGTGACTCGACAGATTTAACGTGCATCAGTCACTATTTACTACACGGAGAGCCTTCGGCCGCCGGGGATTGAGCCTACGACCTCTTGGACATGGGCCCAATGTCCTACCAACCAGACTATCCCGGTCTTAAATAAAAGTAATTGTTATTTTTAACTGTACCGCAAAAAGCATTGAATAAAATATACCTTTTGCCTTCTTTTTTTAAAAAACTGTTCTACAAATAAAAGGTGCCAATAAATACGAGTATTAGAAGTGGTTATTCCTAATCAAAGTTTACGGGAACCAATCTACACCAGCGAATCATCATAAACGGCATCAATCAAGAATTTTTACTCTCATTTAAAAAAAAAATTCTTTAAAAGTAAACGGGAATGATAAAAATCTGCTATAACCTTATAATATTTCATCAACTTAAACTTTTTCGATGGTTCCGTCAGTTGTCTCAAACCTTTATATTTTTAACGTTTTCTCTTAAATAACATTTGGCAGAATGCATCAAAGAGATAAAAACGAAAAAAAAAAATACATAAACTAAGGAAAAATGAACATCGATAAAAGGAAAGAAAGAAAAAAAAAATCCCTTTAATTCGATTATCAGATTTCAGTTAGGGCTCTAAAAAATTATCAGACATGCGAGCCAAATTCGGAATCACAAACTATTTCACACATATTCAGCAATGCAAATGAGGAACTTTTGAAGTCTTCCTATCTGTTTTAACGTGCAGGGGCTTTTTTTTTCCTTGGGGGCCTTCCGTCTGCTACTGACGCTTTCAATTATCGACTGTGAAATCGATGAAAACCATGCTCCAGCTTAGAAAACTCGTTAATGTTCAAAATTTCAGTCCCACCCTCTAAAACTTCCCTTCACTTCCGTTAACATCGTTTTTTCCGTATATTTTGTTGATGTTTTCGAACAGATGTCGTTAAATTTCCACTCACTGTGTCGGGGACATTAAATAGGGAGGAAACATGCCGAATCATGTATTTTTCAAATTTCGTCAGAGCTGCATTACAGCGCCTTAGGGTCAAATATATTTAGGCCAAGAATCGTATATTTAAGTTGGATGAGTCATTATACGAGGATTACTTGATTATTTTTTGATAGGTATGTAAAATATTTTCTTGAAGTTCAAACAGAAATAAATATTATTTTCTCATAAGTTTAGTCTTTTCAATGTTTTAACCCTTTGGCTAAGAATTTTTATTAAGCATATTTTTCACACTTTTTTTTCTTCATTTTTTTAGTCAAAATAGTAAGAAAATGTGATATTTAGCATTTTAATAATTTACGTTATGGGATACAGTATGAAACACAGGTGTCTTTTTTCTGCATTGAAGATAAAATCTTCTAAACCCTGCTTACTTTCAAACAATATTTTTTTTTTAAATTTTATCTTATTTGCTGTTATTCAGATCTTAGAGAAACAGTTATTTATTATTGAAATTTCTAAAACACTTGCAAAGTTTTGAATTAGAATGAGAAAAAAAAAATTTCAAATTACTTTTTTTTTAGATTTTATATTTTACTACACATATAATTCCCACATTCTAACAGATATTTTTAGTTTAATTAGACTGTTTTTATACTTAAAAAATACCAATATATATTTTTGCTTGTAAATAGAGTGTCAGAGAAAAAATATATAAAAGGGACACATGTGTTCCATTTGCGGCAAAGGCTTAACTAATCAATTTCTTTAGCTAAAATAATTATTTATTAAATTACATAGAACAGTTCAAATGTATAGGTTGCGGATAATAAATAATATAGATAAATTAAATTTAATCCTATAAAATGGGGGTCGTGGTGGCTCAGGAGATAGAGCACCCGCCTTCCAATGAGGAGATTCGAATTTGGATCCTAGCAAATCTAATACGAATTCTGCTCCTGGCTCACATCAACCACGGAGCTGGAGTAAAATATCCTCAGTGGTACACGGTTCGTTGATTAGATCGATGGTTAGAAGAAATTTGTGGAACGTTTTCGTAGTTTTCCTCTCAATATAACACAAATATGAGTCAGTTTCACCAAAAACTCCTGGAAAGCTAGTTTATCCCAATGCTTGATCCAGGAGTTCTTATAGATAGACATATAATGAAAAAACTTACATCAAGCGCAACCGCATTCACACCATTCGTGAATTATTTTCACTTCCGAAAATACCAATGTTGGCGCACTTTAAAAATCGTCATCTAATAGAAGTTGTGAGTTTTTATCGTCTTCTATGCCAATACATCTATTGCAAAATTTCGCCGTTAATAAATGTAAGTTTGTTTTTTGACTATAAAAAATTTTTCGAGTACCTAAACACCAAAAATGCCCATTTTTCAATTTCATTTGATTGTCATGGGAAGGTTGACTAATTAATCCTTTTTTAAACTAGGGAGAAATGTTAATATGCCAAATTTGTTTCCTTAAAAACAGAATAAAGGCTTGCAAATATCTTTACAAATAATTTTGCCTCTTTATTATTCTAGCTTTGTCCAGGATCTAAAATGCAACATTTTGTTTGTATTGAAAACTTAATAATCAGGCTAATCTTTATTTTCTAAGTGTTAAAAAAAGAATATAAAAGCTTGCTTAAAAAAAATATAATAAACCTTGTTTTAGTGTTCATGAAATCTAAAATAAACCTTCAGAAGGAGAATTTATACTCGATTTAAGAGCGCTCTCTACTCTTGATTTCTGCGAATGATATCTCATCCTCATTTTAAGTAAGTTCTTCCAACCTTGTTTTGTGAAGACAGATTCAATCTTGATTGAAAAGGGTTGTTTACGTAAGCTTAATGCGAACCTCATAGCGAGGTAACTAGCATAGTTAAATTTACCGTTGTTTGAAGCCTGCATGGTTTATTTGATAATCTATTATATATAATTCTCTTACATGGCTCCCAAATTTTAGCTGTATTTCTTTTCCGTCGGTGGCAACGTTTGCTTTGTTTTGTTTACGTTTTGAAAACACCAAAGCATTCTGCCTTTTAATGATGTGTTTCTGATCTAATATATATAATTCTCTTACGTGGCTCCCAAATTTTGGCTGAAGTACTTCGTACAACTGAATAAGATCCTTTTCATAACACTTAAATATTTACTTCATTTTCTTTATTTATAGAGAAAACAGTCGGCAAAGAATTCTGTTAGGTTAAGAAACATTTCTCTAAAAAAAACGAATTCTAAAAGAAATAAAAATAAACAACTTAAAAAATAAAAATGCTGTTGCCAGCCATAGAATTTTTTGAAAGTTAACTTAGCAACATAAATCAAAATGACATAGAAGCGCAACTAGATCAAAATTAAGATACCTGTGCGCTTGATGTAACAAATCCTTCAATTCTATAAGTGTTGTATCGCCAAATGCCCAAATTACAATTGTGTTTTTAAAGAAGTTCTCTCTCTTTCTCTCTCTCTACTATCCAGAGTACTATTTCATATTGTTTTACAATACATGGCTTTAACACTCTTGTGGGAAAGACTTTAAAACAAACCTTACAACAGTTACTTTTCGCAACAACTGAAATTTAGAATAGTGTGATTAAGAAAAATATGTGAACTGTTTGCAATTTCAAACTAATATTGAAATTTACAGGTTCAGAATTTTCTACAGTGAAAAGTTTTCGGAACTTCAGTATTCAAAGAAGTATACAAAAGCTAAACGTTAAGAACGTATCCAATGAGCGAGCAAAGCGAGCATTGGATTGCGAAGCAATCCGAAATGAACTGCGAAAGAAGTTCCGGGGGTTGGGGAGCGCCTGCGAGCAGCGGACGAAGCCTCCTAGTCATTTATAATCTTACTGGGCTTTGTGATAAAAGCTGTTGTTGACATTAAAATCAACCTTACAATGCTATCTGGGACTTTACTTTCTCGACAATATCTACTAAAATTAGAATCACAATTCAAATAAATCTGTGAAGATCTTGTCAGAAAATTTCTATTTAAATTAGTTAAGCTGGTGATACAGGCTGTTGATTCGGACGTGGTAGTGGGTTCTTATTAATATCAATGACCAGATGAGTTACATTTCAATTTTCAATGGAGGCATCTTTTAGTATATGTAACTTGAATTTTAAGAATTAAAAGTAAGTTTTTAAGACACGGGAAATTATTTGTTGTTGACGTGTGCCTCTTTAGGCAGAGGGGTGCGATCGTTCTTGTGTTCCAGTGGCGCCATCTATGGCAAGGAATTCGACTTCTGCCACACCATACGTCACACCCGTTTATAGGGCGGACCCATTCATACATTCATTCATTCATTCATCCACAGATCGTAATTTTGACCTGAATCAGAGAACGACTCCAATCCAGTACCCCCAGATATAATGATTTGTTATGGGAATTATCTAATCCAATTATATGATAATCGTTTTAATCAAAATAAAATTAGGGACACATTTTGTTTTTAAGTCAAAATTTTGAGACAATACTTCCCACAGAAAATATTATTTGATTTGAAGAAAAAAAATCTATCTATCTGTAATATCTACGTGGAATGGCCCCTTTTGTCAAGTATACCTTTCTGACTTAGGGGATAGAGCGTTCGCCTTCCAATTAGGTGAACCGGATTCGAGTCCCAGCGATGGCTGGTCGATAAGAATTCCGCATCATGCTTGCACCGACCACAGTGCTGACGTGAAATATCCTCAGTTTAAACGGATAATGGATTGGAGTTCTTTTGCCGTTAGGCTAACCGTAAAGGTTCTCGTGGTCTTCCTCTCCATGTAACGCTAAAACGAATTAGTTTCATCAAAAAGTCATGAAGCCAAATTTCTTCCAATACTTGATCCAGGCATTCCCTTGTGTTCTGAATTGGGTTCAAAATTTCAAGGCTACGGAGTTGAACATTAGAAATCGTAAACCCAAAAATTGGATCGGCTGTTAAATGCCGGTTTTAAAAATTATAAAGTATTACCTTTCGCTCCGGAAAAAAAAAGTTTAAAAACGATGCACCCTCGTGGTCACTAGCCCGCTCACTGACCGCAGCCATTGATGCGGATTATCTAGTTGGAACGTGTCTTACGATTAGTCTATTATAGGACTACTATCTTCTTTAACTTTCCATTTCATGGTAGACAGATTCCATCTTACATAAACTAAAATTAACATTATTTACTATATAAAGTTTGTCAGGCCATTCAAAATTTTCATTTTTAAAATTCCACTTAACACATTATTCAATTCTTTTTTTAGAATGTCACTTAATAAGCATGATATAACAATAGCAATGGCTTTATGATAGTCATAAATGTTTCTGATATTGAAAAATAAATTTTCAATAATGCCTACAACATCTTTCAATCCGTTATAAGACCGTGCTGAGCATCATAATTACTACCAGCTTGATTAATTTTTAAGTGTCGATAGAAAGCTATTTTATCACCTATGATTTATACGACAGTCTGCATTATTATTTATACAATTATTGACATAATTATTAATATAACTATTTACATAAGTGCAAGTAATACTATAGTTTGTAAGTAAGAACTCCCCTAGCCATTCACTGGACCCGTGGCGGTGACTATGGCAACAAGGTGTAACCATTTCAAGTAGGAGTGTGGGGTCATTATTTAGGACAGCTTTTGGATCTAATCGGCGAGAGAAGGGGAATTTTTTTCTTTGATCTATTGTGTTAGCCTAAGAGTGAAGAGGATCTACTCTCCCTGAAATGAGCTATTCTTCTTTTCATAGCAGCAGACGGCCTCAGACTTTGTGGTGGTGGGAGTTCTTATCATAGACAAACTATAAAGGTTAGTCTAAGGACAAGAAAAGAGGCTAACACTGGGGACCTGTTTTGTTTTGTGCGTTTGTTTGACCATTTCTCATCGAGTTTGACTGCATTTTTAAATATAAAATTTATAAATCCAGTTATTCAAAAGCACAGAAGTTTAAGTTCATTGTCAAATAGGTAAAATTTTGAAAATCCCACACCACTTCCCACCAAGAAAATGTATTTAAAAAAAATTAATTTTAGTTAATAAGTGAAGAACTTTTTATAAATCAACCTAAATTCAAAAAATATTTTAACTTAACATTATTAGAAAAAAAAGGCAATATATAAAGTTAAACTATGTTTTCAAGCCTTCTAAAAATATTTAAAGTTTTTTTTTTTTGCTTCATTAAAAATTTTAAAAAGGAGATGAAGTTTATTATGTTTTCTAATAATCTATTATCCCCGACTAGAGCTTATTTTCATTTTATATCTAACGACGTTTTAAAAAATGTTTGAACAACAGAGGATTTCATTATGTTTTCTCTTGGTATATAATTTGTTATGTTTCTTGGAGAAAACAAACTTCTTTTCTCAACATAAATGTTAAGAAAAAAGTTTTTAGTTTCTAGAATTGTTTTTTTTTTTTTATTTGCTTCTTTTTTTTCTTCTTCTTTTTTTACCTCAGATAAACTTTAAGAAAGTTTCTTTTGGATAATTTGTAAGCTATAACTTGTATTCTCTACTCAAAATGAAACAGAAATTTTCAAAAGATAACAACATTTTATTTTTTTATTTTTAAATTCCCAATATATAATCTAAACACTGTCATCCTGGAATAACTAAACTCCTAGAATAAGGGAAGAGCTGTAGGACAGATTTTGATTGATGATCTTAATGAATATTGCGCGTTTTTTCTTTAAAAAAAAAATTAAAAACTACAGATTTTTTTTATAAATAATGTTACGTTGTTTTTATAAATAATGTTACATGTTTGTTTGGACACAATTTTAGCAGTCCCTTATGTATTTATAGGTAAATAATTTCTTAAAGTAGAACTAAATTAGTGTAAAAGTGTGAAGACAAAAAAAATGAAACACCTTAATTACTTGATCAAAGGATCGGTTTTTAACGTACTTAGATGCTGGATTAACGGTTCGTGGGGCAAACCTTAAACTAATTAATTACAAGTTTTAATTAAGTTGCGGAATCATGCACAAAAATATTTTAATTTAATGAATTTGAGTTTTTGATTGCTAAAATTTGGAGAGTTGATCCGCAATCTCGGAGTCTCGGTATTTAAGGGTGAAAATTTGGTCACCTTCGCAAGATCATCACTATTTTGTGTATTTCATCATGTCTTTAGAGCAAAAGCATTGCAAAAAGAATTTAAACTAGGTAACCAAATTCAAAATACTATGCAAATTATAATATTTTATGATTGTTTATTATTTAATTTAATGATCCAAAAATATTTATGTCGGATATCGGCAAGCAACGACATCATGTGTGTGTGTGCGCGCGTGGCATTCATTTACACCTCGTTTCTGTTTCTTTACGACTTGCTCACATCCAAATTAAAAACTATCAAATTGAGAGATCCCAAAATGTTTCATTGTATCAAAACAGTTTTTGTTTCACACATTTATTGAGCTTTTATGAAGTAGAAGAACAGATAGCACAATTCAGCGAAGGGCACCACGAAGATATTCCATTTGGGATTAAATTTAAGTCTTGAACTATTTTGCTCGCGTAGCATTGCTCTTTTAAATACACTGTAAAACTGTTGTATCACTAAAGATTCTCTCGAAAACAGGAAAACCACGAGTTTTTCTAGTAATCCACACTGTTTATTTTCAAGTAGTATTACAAAATGAAACTCAATAAGAGACACATAGAATTTAGTAATCATATCAAAAAACAGTTTGTAGCCGTATGAGCTTTCCTCGTATATTTACCAAGAACCATTCTGTGCATTCAATAAGAAACTTTTAGTAAAAGTACAAAAAAAATTTTAATGCTATTAAGTTACCTTTAGTAGATCCAAAAAACCTTCAATCAAAATAATACTGTACAAATTTATTGTAGCATATACATATGTAGGCTTATGTGCTTATATTATATAAGTACAGCTTATAATCTTTTGTCAAGTAAAAGAACAGATTGCACAATTCAGCGAAAGAGAGCACGAAAACACATCCAAGGTTGCGGCGGGATTCGAACCCGCTACCTCCACACTACATAGTATTTTTCGGACAATACCGCTCTACTAGAAAGACCCCTTTCGGGCAAATACCATAGAGAAAATCCTTTCTTCTTTCGGAAATGAAATTTGAAAAGGAAAAGTTTTTGATGGCACTACCGAACAAAAGCAGTTACTTCTGTGTCCCGCAGTGGACTGATCGTTAAGACACGGTTCCCAGCAGATCACCGAAGTCAAGCATCACTGGCTGCGGTCAGTATGCGGATGGGTGACCACTTGGATCAGCCTGCGTAGGGACCGAGGGTGTGCGGTATTGGTCCTCGTTAAACTGTTCTACCGTAAAGTGCTCGACTTCGCGTGCAGGTCGTCGGGCTACCGAAGCGGTGGTGCCATCCCCTCTGCAGAGGATCAAAATTGTGATGGATCATCATCATAGATGTTTCCCAGACCGTCGCCAATAGCCCACTGTGCAGCTCTAGTGCGACGTAAATGAACAACAACAACAACAGCAATTACTTCTGTAGTAAAACAAGCAAAAACTTGTTCTAAATCGGATTGCAGGTGATTTCCTAGTAAATGATAAGTAATCATAGAGGTGATGAGAACCCATAAAGTGACTATGTAATGCTGTCTCAACTCTATGTGTCCTTCAGTGATCGTAAAGACACGGTTCCCAGTGGAACACCCAAGTCAAGCATCACTGGGTGCAGTCAGTAAGCGGGAGGGTGACCACTTTGATCAGCCTGCGTCGGTCGTCGTTAAACTATTCTGCCGTAAAGTGCTCGACTTCATACGCAGGTCGTCGGGCTACCAAAGCAGGGGAGTCATCCTCTCTGCAGGGGATCAAAATTGCGATGGCATGTCTTCGGATCACTCTCAGGGATGTTTACCAGACCGTGTCAATAGCCCATTGTGCAGCTCCAGTGTGACATAAATAAAGTACCTACCTAACTACCTCAACTCTATGTGAGTAATCTATAATGCTACTGAGCAATTTCTAGTAAATTTATGCAGTTTTTTTTTAATGTGTAGTAAAAAAATCATGCTTCAAAATTAGTTGTGGAAGAAGTACCAATGCATATTTCTTGTGATATTATGTATAATACTTTAAATAAGGTCTAATATTTTATTTTACGAGTAATCACAATAAAGCAAAATATTCCTATTTTTTAGAGGAGACATTAGCATGAATATAGTCAACATACCCAATATGTCCGAGATATCTGAGGCTATTAATGCTGTATATTGTAGTAAATAATCAGGAACAACAATTAATAGAAGAAGTACTGATGCATAATTCATGTGATATTATACAGAATAATTTTAAATAACCACGTAACATAATATTTATAAACAATAAACTCTATTTTTAGGATAATTTTATTATCGGAGGGAATTGTGGAACAACTCTATTAGCAGAATTGCAAAACTGGGTTATCGTTCATTGGTTAAATTATAATTGAGAAATACATAAACTGAAATAAATAAATAAATTTAGTTACGGGATTTTATATTGCGTAGAATTAAATTTGAATGGCACCTTTAAAATTGGTTTGAATAAAAAATTAGATGACTTCATTAAAAATCTAGAAAAATTTTCAGAGGTAAAAAGTTTTTAATGAAATCTTTCTAAAAAAATGGTATTAGTGATAAGGGTTGAAAAACTATTGCCATCTCAGAGAAACTGAATTTAAAATTTCAATCAAATAAATCTATTCGGAAGTGATTCAAAATAAATGTAAATTAGATTGAAAAGATGATAGAGAAAAAGCAATTAGACTTTCCATTATTCTCTCCTTTTTGATTACTTTGATAAAAAAAAAATCTATAAAAGTAATGAAAATTTTTTGGACAGACTTAAGAAAGACATCTGTGAATAGTAAAATGAATTTATAAAACTATTACGAAATAGTGTAATGTAGTTTTTTTAATATAAATAATATAAATACATTTTTTTAATCTGAATATTCATTAAATAATCCTAAAATGTTTAGCGATTAAATAAAATTCAAATTCTTGATTTTATTAATTCTTGATTTTATTAATTTTTGTTTTTATTAAAGAATACGTTATTTTAGTTTTCAAAAAAAATATTTACTTATTCTTATTCTCTTTTATTAAAAATTTATATAAAAAAATAGATTGTATACTGAACCTTAATAAAATTTTGATCTTTACCCCACTAAATAATGGTTGCAACCTTAGTAATATTGTTTCCAACCACCAGACTGGTTTATTCATATGTAGAATATACTTATCCTTATATTAAAAGAAAAAAATTATCAAATAATATAATAATTGTAAAATAATTATCAGAAATCTTTTTTTAGCTAACTTTTAAACGAGTTCAGAAGGTACTGAAAATACTAAAATCAAACTTTGTAGAATTTTCCCAAGGTTCCTACTGTCCTTAAGAAAATGGTCTCAGTATTGTGATAAAAAGTTATTAATTTTTTGTTTATTAGCGTTCACTTTAAAATTTTATTACAGAATCTCTGATTTCACAACTTGATATACTTATTTGGATCTTGCAAGGCAACTAAAAAAGCGAATAAAACAACTATTTTAAGGAGAAGGCTACTATGGCAATATCGAATATTTTTTTACCGATTAGCTACTAAAAAATCAATTGCAATTTTATTTCCCTCGTCGTAGTTGCGGATAAAAATTGGTTTCTTTTCGCTTTGTCCATTATCCATATTAATTTTCATGGACAAGATTTTTTTTTCTCACTCTATTTAACCAATGCAATTACAATGGAATATTTCAATTACAATGGAATTCGTGGGCTATAGCAGGGAAGAACTATTTTCAGACCAGTCGGAGTTTGTTTTTGAGAGTTGTTATAAAATTTAATTTACCGTCATATGAAAGTATAATTGAATTTGCCTACGTTCTTGTAAACACGATGTTTAGTTCATACGAGTGTTCTTAGCCCGTTTTCATTGAAGTAGTAAAATTTTTAAAAAAAATTTAAAAAATATTGAATTATGTATTTAGTGATAATGGTATTTAAAACATGGTTATTTTAATGACTACATGTAAAATTTTATTCATGAAGTAAACATTAAGTTTTAGTCTACTCCAATTCATTTAACACACAATGCAGTTTACAATTCTAGTACATAAAATATCAATGTAACGTTAGTGTGGATTTAACATTTTTATTTTTTTATAAAGTTACAATTTGTTTCTTTATATAGTTAAGTTGCTACACTTAAAAACAATTGTTCATGTATCACAGCACACAATATATCATGCAAATTTTTATTGATTTTTTAAAAAATTTTATTGTCTCTTTATTACCCTACAATAGTAGAAGAGACACTTCCAGTTTTTGACATTGTTTTAAATTTCTCAAAAAATACCTAAAGGATTATTTTGTAACTTTAAAGATATTTAGTTCAATTAATTTTTCATACTTAGGAATAACATTTAAAACTTTGAGAGATTTGAAAAACCTACAATAAATTACTAAAGAAAACAAGTATTTTTGAACACCCTATGCCAGAAAAAAATCAAGAAATGAGCTTGTAACTTATATCGATTACTTTAGTTGTTACTCTAGGTTTAGTTCAGTTGTTTAGTTTTTAATAACTGCATAAAGCTTCGTTAACCTACTAGAGCAAATATTTATGGAGATGTGAACATTTTTATAAAAAATTAATTTTTTCGTCTTGTATTTTTTTCATTATAACTTAATAGATAACCAATGGAATTAAAAAAAAATTTTGGAGCAATTAAAAATTATTTACAGAATTGTGGATTAAAAATTTTAAAAAAAATTTGTTGAAAACTTCTCACGTTATGAGAATTTTAGCTAGTTCTTTTATACTGCCCATGCACTGAAAAAGTTAAAGTTTTTTCCTAATATTGTTGTGAATCGTATTAAACAACAAACAAAAAAATTTGATTGGAATGTCTCAATTTAAAAAGTGAGAATTTAAAAAGGTTTGAGCAATTTTCTAAGTAGGTTTTGTACTTTTCAAGCAAAAGCTCAAAACGGTCAGGGAGTTTTCACAAAACTTATTTTGTGAAAAATTATTTTTTTATAAAAATGCTCATATCTCCATAAGTATTCACTCTAGGTTTACGAAACATTATGCAGTTATCAAAAATAGCAACTAAAGTAATCTATACAAGTTACAAGTTTCTGTCTTGATTTTCTAGCATAGGGTGTTGAAAAATATTTTTTTTTCTTCAGTAATTTATTGTCTGTCTTCCAAACCTGCGAAAGCTTTAAATATTATTTCTAAGTGAGAAAAATCGCATGAACTAAACACCTCTAAAGTTACAAGATAATCCTCGAAGTACTTAGTGAGAAATTTAAAACAAATTTAAACAAAAGCTTTAAATATTATTTCTAAGTGAGAAAAATCGCATGAACTAAACACCTCTAAAGTTACAAGATAATCCTCGAAGTACTTAGTGAGAAATTTAAAGCAAATTTCAAAAACTGAAAGTGTCTCTTCCATTATTGCAGGGTAGTGTATATTTTGTCTCTCTTTATTTATTCATTTATTTTATTTATTAAAACATAATATGGTTCTATATAACATGATTTTCATGCACCTTCAACAGATTGAGTTTAAAGCTTCTGCATTTTGTGTATTAAATGTTAACTTATTCTTGTATATATTTTATAAAATATAAATGTTTAAAACAATTACATTATTTACATTACTATAGTGTTCGAATTAATTGGGACAAGCAAGATTTTCTCATTCGAGTTGGTATAGGATTGCCAGTGATGTCCCGAACCGCTTCAAACCAGTTATATCTGCCTTGAGCTTCGGTGACGGATAGACCTTCACTATAATTTACTAGTCTGACTGGCTTTTGTGTATTTGTAGTTCAGTTGTGAGCATTTCAGTGAGGAAACTGGTGGTTATAATTTCGAGTTCAGTCTAACACAAGTTATGTGCAAAAAAAAAATGGATATTAGTCCAAGGAAGCGCTCTAAAGTTATCGCTCTTAATGAACACACTTCTACGACTGTAAGAGACATCGCTACAGCAGTTGGTGTAGGGAAATCTAGTGTTTCCAGAATTAGAACATTTCAAGATTCCGGCTCTTCCTCTCCAAAAAGAAAAGGAAAATGTGGACGCAAACGGAAAACTACCCCAAGAACTGATAAAAGTCTAATAAGAAATAGTAAAATTAATCCAAGAAAGACGAGCACAGACCTCCTCACAGACAGGCATTTATTGGATTGTGGTGTTGATGTGAGTACTTCAACTGTACGAAAAAGGCTTCTAGAAGTTGGACGTAAGGCAAGAAGACCAAGGAAAAAACAATTTCTAACTCAGAATATGATGAAAAAACGTTTAGCATGGGCCAGAGAATACCAAAAATGGACTGTAAATGACTGGAAGAAAGTGGTTTTCAGTGATGAAACGCATTTATTAGAGCAGGGATACAAATCAAGTGTAGTTAGACGAAGTGAAGGTGAAAGTCTGAGACCAGATCATATCCAACAGACTGTAAAACAACCTTTTAAACACATGTTTTGGGGTTTCTTCACAACAAATAGCACTGGAAGCTTAGTGCCTCTAAAAGGCATGATGAATTCAGCCAAATACATCGATATATTGCATAGTAGGATTGTTCCATTCATGGAAACATTCGACGGAACATTTCAACATGATTTGGCTCCTTGTCACAATTCCAAACTGGTCCAGAATTTTATGCAAGAAAACGAAATAAAAGTGCTTGATTGGCCTGGTAATTCACCAGACCTAAATCCCATTGCGAACCTGTGGCATATTCTAAAGAATCGCTTAGCCAAGATAAATTGCACCACAGCAGAACAAATGATAAAAAGTGCTATTCAAGTACGGTTCCACGACGATGAAGTCAAGAACATGTGCGCTACACTAGTGGAATCAATGCCAAAACGTGTTCTTGAAGTCATATCTGCTAAAGGAGGACATACTTTATATTAATACAGACACGTATCAATGTAACTTAAGGTACGTAATGATTAAAAGCTAAAGTTTCAATAAATCACTTTTTTTTTCATTTGTCCCAATTAATTCGAACAGTATAGTATTTGATATCATTTAAGTATAAAAGTTGTATAATTATTTAATAGGAGGAAAGCTATTTTCTGCCTATTGCAACTAATTTGGAGACTATTTTTCATATTTGACGCAGCTAAAGCGACTATTTATTATGCCTTAATCCAGTGGCAGCCCTGATCTTGAATCTGTTAAGAGTAATAGGGTATATGATCCTATTAAAATACATCTAATTTCCTTACTTTTTGCTACTGCTTTAGTCTTTTAAGAATCGTACGAACCTTTTTTTCTTATTTAAGTAGAATTATCTTTTATGAGCTTTAAACATTATAAAATAAATAATAATATTTTATGCCTATTGCAACTAATTTGGAGACTATTTTTCATATTTGAAGTAGCTAAAGCGACTATTTATTATGCCTTAATCCAGTGGCAGCCCTGATCTTGAATCTGTTAAGAGTAATAGGGTATATGATCCTATTAAAATACATCTAATTTCCTTACTTTTTGCTACTGCTTTAGTCTTTTAAGAATCGTACGAACCTTTTTTTCTTATTTAAGTAGAATTATCTTTTATGAGCTTTAAACATTATAAAATAAATAATAATATTTTATGCCTATTGCAACTAATTTGGAGACTATTTTTCATATTTGAAGTAACTAAAGCGACTATTTCTGATGCCTTAATCCAGTAGCAGCCCTGGTCTTGAATCTAACAAGAGTAATAGGGTATATGATCCTATTGAAATATATCTAATTTCCTTACTTTTTGCTACTGCTTTAGTCTTTTAAGAATCGTACGAACCTTTTTTTCTTATTTAAGTAGAATTATCTTTTATTAGCTTTAAACATTATAAAATAAATAATAATATTTTATGCCTATTGCAACTAATTTGGAGACTATTTTTCATATTTGAAGTAACTAAAGCGACTATTTCTGATGCCTTAATCCAGTAGCAGCCCTGATCTTGAATCTAACAAGAGTAATAGGGTATATGATCCTATTGAAATATATCTAATTTCCTTACTTTTTGCTACTGCTTTAGTCTTTTAAGAATCGTACGAACCTTTTTTTCTTATTTAAGTAGAATTATCTTTTATTAGCTTTAAACATTATAAAATAAATAATAATATTTTATGCCTATTGCAACTAATTTGGAGACTATTTTTCATATTTGAAGTAGCTAAAGCGACTATTTATTATGCCTTAATCCAGTGGCAGCCCTGATCTTGAATCTGTTAAGAGTAATAGGGTATATGATCCTATTAAAATACATCTAATTTCCTTATTTTTTGCTACTGCTTTAATCTTTTAAGGACCATACGAACCTTTTTTTTTCTTTTTTAAGTAAAATTATCTCCAATTAGCTTTAAAGATTAAAAAATAAGTAAATCTCTTTTGGAATATTTTTTTAAGTAATTATGAAATCTATTTGAAACTAATTATTATCTGTATATTCTCATATATATGTGTATTTCAATGTGCCAAAGGAGTGAGTCAAATTATTTTGGGGGGAAAATGTAGATTTTAGTCATTTTCATTTGAGTGGTTAGTTAAACAAAATTAAAAAAAACTATTGCCAAAATTGAAGAAAAAAAGTTAAACACTTTAGACGCTCCATAAAAAATTATCTAGATGCTTAAGCAATAAATATAAAAACTAACTATTATAGAGAGAATACACTCTGTTGGAGTGGAAAAAGGCAATAATAACGTTTGATAAAGAATGCTGGGTCAGTTTCTGCCATAGGGCATATCAGAGAAGAAAATTCGTTATCTATTTATGAAACAGTTTCGTAAGAATATTTTTTATGATAAAAAAAACCTCTTTCATGAAGATAATATCTTATTTACCCACATTTAACCCTTTCACGAGTCTACTACACAGGCTATAGTGTGTAAAAGATTGTATAAGATCGTACGAAAAGTTAGATACTGTAAAACTACTAATAAAGAAATCGTTATTAAAAAATAAATAAAAATTTTGAATTTTCATAATTTCTTTACAAAAATATTAATTCTCGTTTTTTATTTAATGGTTTTTAATTAACTTTATTTACGTCGCACTTCTCGTTTTTTATTAACTTTATTTACGTCGCGCTTAAGCTGCACAATGGGCTATTGGCGATGGTCTGAGAAACATCCCCGAGAATGATCCGAAGACATGCCATCGCAATTTTGATCCTCGGAAGAGAGGATGGCTCCCCTGATTTTGTAGTTAGACGACCTGCGTGCGAAGTCGAGCACTTTACGGTAGAGCAGTTTAACGTGGACTGATACCACGCACCCTCAGTTCTTAGACAGTCTGATCAAAGTGGTCACCCACCCGCTTGCTGACAGCAGTCAGTGATGCTTGACTTCGATATTCTGCAGGGAACCGCGTCTTTAGGATCAGTTCACTGAGGGATTTTTATTTAATAAAAAGTGCTTATATTTTTCGCTACGATTTTATAAGTCGCTTCGATTTTATATGTAATTGAAATTAAAAGAAAATTTGTTAAACAGTAGCAAATATGTGCCTGTGACCACGAGCTATATCATGGGCTAATCAATTAAACTAGGTTATATTTTCTTTTATCGTCATTAAGCAAAAGATGAATTAAAAAAAGATCAACCAAATATTTCCTAAAAATTTAAAACTGAATTATTATTTTCTTAAATTTTTTTTTAAATTCAATCCCTTATTTGACAGCGTTTTCAGACCTTTAAATATAAATTTAATAATATTTTCTAAGACTGTTGCATTGCTTGATGACCATTTGCCAGTTTTGGACATAAGGTAATCCTTAACATATTTTAGGCAATGTTCTTGAGCCTTTTAAAACTAGCATTCAAACAATCAAAAAAAATTCAACAAGAAAAAAAAATTTTTAAATCGTCATCATTTCATTAATTTTAGCAAAAACATTTTTGCACTATGTATATTAAAAGCTATCACAGTTTTTTCGACACAATTAATTAAAAACAAAATTTTACAAAAATTAACATCTTAATAAACAACATATTGGGGGACTAAATTATTGATAATATAGGAATAAGTTTCTGTGCATCTTTATGTGCTTACGTTTAACACGTTAATTTAAATTTTAAAAAATACATTAGTACCCATGTTTTTCAATTACTTTTAGGACTGAGTTTTATAATTAAGTATACTTTTATTGAATATCAGTTTTTCAATTAATTAACTGTTTCAACTAATCGGCTTCGTTTTTTTGTCTATTTTTGCATTTCAATTTGCCTGTTTTCTTGAAATAGTCGGAGAAACATTCAAAAACTGTTAAATTACAGAAAATTATCGTATTCTGCATACGCCATGTTTGTAAAAGATATGTTAGATAATTTGAATATTTTTTCACTTAGAACGACAAATTTAAACTAAATCAAAAGAACAATATCACTAAAAAAATTATGTTATTCATAAGTATGTTGTAAAACAATTTTTAAAGTAGTTTTTGTATTTAACTATAAATTATTTTCTTCCTAAAAAATATGCATTTAAAAACAGATTGCTATGTCGTTTGATTAAATTCTCTAGCAGCATTTTCAAGCTAAATAAAAAATAAAAATATTACTTCAAGCACATAAAAAAAAGAATTTTTAAAGTAATTTTTGCATATAGAATGTATAACATTTTATTCCACAAAATATAAGTTTGGAAGATTGATCTTAAGAATGAAGAGGCTTATCAGCACATTACAGGACCAAAATATACGATACATTTCAGGAAAGGATGATCATTTTCAACATATCAATCATTTTCTGCGAGCTTAAAGCAACTTTTTCTTCAACAAAAGCTCTTAAAAATAACATACCATCCCTCTCCTTAAAGAAATAAATACCGCTTCTTTACCGTATTAAACTTTTAACACTAGTTCGATTATTCACTGCAAACTTTGTCAAACGCAGTTTTCGAAATTCTAAGGCAAGGTAATTTTTCAAGAGAAAAAGCTATCAAAACAGAAAAAAAGAAAAGAAATTTGGAGCTCAATATGAGGCGTGTACTTAGTGGTATGAAAACACCCGAATAAAATGTATGAAAAGTGCTTTGAAGATGATGACGAAAATGGATCCGCTGAGATTGAATTTCCTGTTCTTTTTAGGTTGAAGATTGTGTATATAATGCATATCCTTCTTTTGGCATTCAATTTGGCTAGATTGCGGATGGCTTAAAGGTTTCTCTTTATAAGTCATATGCCGTAAATGACAAAATGTCGTGAAAGAGTTGAATTTAAAAAGAGCACCATCATAAAAGCACCAGTCTCCATCATTTCATTTTACGTTCTCAAAAATTGAATCTTACTTGTGAATAGAATGCGTCTTTGATCAAAGCTTTAATGGATTACTATAAATGAATACGATACAAGGAGGGATTTTTATTTTTAAAGATATGATTTAGAAGATACGTTCGAAAATTGCTTTGTTTCTTTCTCCCTGGGAGATGATATGAGCGATATTATTAAAATTCTTTGATTTATCTTTCAATGGGTGATACTGACTGTTAATTATCCGAATTCTTACATTTAATTTTCACTTTGTAAGAATCAATTAAGTTTGAACTATGTATTCCAAAATTCCTTTATTTTCCACTGAATTATAATCTGAACCACGGGTTTTAAAAATGTTTAGACTGAAGACTACTCTTATTTCCCCTAATAAGTTCCAATATGAAACTTCGTGTCGTTTGTAGTTTGAGAACACCCCGAAGAAAATGACAAGTGCTGTGAAGATGAAAGTCGGTCCGCTGAAATTGAATTTTTTTTTAATAATTTAAAGAAAATATATATAATTTATTTACAGGAGTTGAATTTTAGAAAAGTTTGACACCTGGTCTGTTCACTAGTAACTAAAAGGTATTACTAGTCGGTACACATTTCCATTGGTCCGTTAATATATTTAGATTCTGTTAAATAAAGTGAATTTAAATGAAAAATCACAATACAGAGATTGCGTAATGTCATATTTTGTAACAGTAAGACAAATCAAAGCACGAAACTGAAAATCAAAAATCCTGAACATACCATCCCTTTAAATTGATAGCTCGACCGTGGAAACCCTGATGTTAGTTTTACGGTAGCCCGAGTCAAATTTTAGTAGTCCTGGCCAACGGGCCACAGTTAATTTCGAGCCTTTTTAGCCTTTTCTTTGGAATTCAATATGGCTAGGTAAAAAACGGTTTTAAAGTTTCAAGACATAAAAGAGAGGGTGGTGTTTTGGCGTCATCTGTCATTAAAGCTTTAATGGATAAATTAATACGGAATAAAATATGAGGTAAGCAAAAGAATGGTTTGGGCGATATATTCTAAAATTACTTTATTTATTTTTTACTAAGTGCGACGGTTTTGGGGATTCATATTTGAAATTCATTGATTTATCGGGTGTCCTAAACAAGACTGAAGATTTGGAGAGAAAAAAACACGGGAAGGGATAGAAATATTAAATTTGCTGCGTTCTGCTAAGGTAACAAGAAATTAGGGGACCCAAAAATTAGGGGGCTACTGAAAATTAGGGGACCCGATAAGTAATGTCGTTACTGCGCATTTCAATATTCGTTTGTCATTCAACTTTGTTTTGTAAGTCAGTGTAAAAAGTTGTAGACTTTACAATTAATAATTTTCTCGACAATGATTGAATAATTTAATAAAAACCAATAAATATTAAAAAAATATTTTTTTTACTTGGAATTATTTTTGGGTATACGAATTTTTTAATAACCTGAAAATTTTTTAGATTACCCAGATATAATTAAATGCTCAAAACGTAAAATTAACTTATGGGGCACGCAGTAACTTTTGGCTACCCTCCCCCCCTAATTTGAGGATCAAGAATCTAAACCCGGCGAGAGAAAAAAAAGTATTATTTAATTCAAAGAAAGAACGCATTTGAGTCTAACTTCGTAATTCAAAATATTATCTGCACTATTTATGGTTTGACTCCTGAACCATTAAAATTGTATGTGAGTGCGTGCACAAACTGCAAGTACATCGATTTCAAAAAATAAGTTAAAAATATAGAGACAGCAAGAAAAAATATTAAAAAAAAATTTGAAAAAAAAAATATTAAAAAAATACAAAAAAAAATTTAAATTCAAACAAAAAAAATTGGAAAATAAAATAAAATCAGGAAACGATATAATCTTATCATCAGCTCATACGATTATATCCGGGGGAAAATAGTTGCCAATAGCCCATTTTGCAGCTCTAGTAGCTCTATTTAAAATCGTTGAGTAGAGCGCATATTATAATTAAAAATTTGTTTGTTAACTAAATTTATATGTTTACCATGTGTAAATCTGACTCGAGCAAATCCGTGGCTAAAAATATTCTAATATTTACTAACGAATTTTTTTCATTAAATGTCAATAATTTCTCTAAATTCAACCTTATTAATATTAAAAGTTTATAATTAAAACTCAATCATACTAATTTTATTTTTATTCTATTTTATTACCGTCATTGAACAGACGACCCACTTTTTGGGTTTACGACTACTAATGCCGTAGCCTTGTAATTTTGAACCCAATCTAGAAGACAAGGGAACTCCTCGATCAAGTGTTAGGAGAAATTTGCCTTCGTTTAGGACTTTTGATGGAACTAACCCGCATTTGCGTTACATGGTGAGGAAAACCATGAGAATTTGCATCAACCTACCATCGCTGGGATTCAAATCCGGTTCATCTCCTTGCAAGGCGAACGCTTTATCCTCTGAGCCATCACGGCTCAACCTTACTAATTATGAACTTTTAATTGTGCAGTATAATATTATTACCTTGCGCTCATCCAGATTCAACAAGTCCCGCAGTGGACTGATCGTTAAGACACGGTTCCCAGCAGATCACCGAAATCACGCATCACTGTCTGCGGTCAGTGTGCGGGTGGGTGACCACTTGGATCAGTCTGAGTAGGTACCGAGGGTGTGCGGTATTGGTTCTCGTTAAACTGTGCTACTGTAAAGTGCTCGACTTCGCGCGCAGGTCGTCGGGCTACCGACGCGGGGGTGCCATCCCCTCCGCAGAGGATCAAAATTGTGATGGCATGTCTTCGGATCATCCTCCGGGATGTTTCCCAGACCGTCGCCAATAGCCTATTGTGCAGCTCTAGTGCGACGTAAATTAACAACAACAACCAGATTCAACAAATCAAATGCCACTTCTGTACTTCAGTAAGAACTCGCAATTATAGTTTGTCTAAAATAAGAACTCCCCCAAACATTCGTCTGGACCTGTGGCGGTGAGTATGGTAACGAGGTATGACTATTTCAAGTAGGGGTGCTGTTTTGGAGTGGTTTCGGCTCGGGTCGGCGAGACAAAGGGAATCACTTTTTTCGGTCTATTATGTTAGTCCTAGAGTAAAGCTACCCTCCTTAAAATGCGCCATTCTTGTTTCCTTAGCACCAGACGGCCTCAGATTTTGTGGCGGGAGGAGTTCTTAGCTTAGACAAACTATAGGTGATTCAATTCATCCTCTATTTATGCTTCTATGTATTTTCCTATTTAGTAATCTTGCAAACTTGCTACGACGACTGTGAATACACAGCCAATTATCATCTAAAAAGACCCAGTGTAGAGCACTACGAAACCTTTGGTGACTCACTCCAACATAACAAACAATTAAAAAACAACATTGGTCACATGATCGACATTATCAAAACAATGAACAACATAGCATCGCTATAAGAATAAGTCTAAAAATTAGTCAGACAGCATTAACTTAGCAATCAAGCTCTAAATCCTAACTACAACAACCAATCTAATTTTGACAGCTTTTTAACAATCATAATTGTTTCCTTATCCCCAACAACCAAACACAATATACACAACACTAACAAAAACATGCACACCCCTCAATCAACTACGGACTGGCTCACAATGGCAGCCAACGTGGTTGATCACCACACACGCTTCACCACTGGACCTGCTCCTAGTCATTAGGGGTAGGCAGTGCGCCAGGCAGCTCTTCAACTGTCCGTGAGGTCATAGATGTTAGATGTTATATAAAAAAAAATTCTTAAAAAATGCGATGTGACTAGCTATTTGATATTGTAATGTGTTTGATGTTATTTGTATTTGTGAAGTAATGCCGCTAGTCTATATATGTATACCAAAGGGTGCTGAGACAGTCAATAATTCATAACTAAGTTAACTTTCACAATAATACCCCTCTAATGAAACAAATTTCATAAATGCTTCAATTAACCTTAAAACTCTTTGACCGTGGCCCAGGTGATAGAAATCGATTTGATAGGGACTAATAAAATTTTTAATTTATTTAGTGAACACCTCCAAATTTCCGAGTATGAGTAGGAAGGCTCAACATCAGTTGAACCTTCCTGGAGAAGGTGGGCCAGTTTTCAGATAGGGAGTGAAGAGGGTGCGTTGGACAAATGGTAGCACAACGGAGGACAGTAAGTTGCCCCAGGGCACATAGGACACCCCTCCAAAGTGCTATCAACGCTTCAACACTCTCTTCAGAACAACCTAACTTTTCTTTTTTTTTTAAATAATTTTTAGTGTCACAACAACAAGCTGGCACACAAAACGTGTCGTGATCACCAAATCTCCAAGTAAGAGTAGGATGAAACATCGTACCAGTTACAATGCCACCCCGGAGATGATAGGACCAATTCTATTTATCCGGTCGTCGGTACTGTGGGAGGACGAAAGCAAAACGCTGTTTTGCTTTTCCGGAGACCACGTTTCTTAGATAAGAGGATTTTCTTTTAGACCAAAATCACCTAGGGTTCAACATTATCATATGCAATTGGGTATACTATAGCCTACGTCGTAGACACAGATCGTGTTATTCCTACCAAATTTAACTAGTAAACAGCATTTTCTGCGAACCTGATTTCTAGCAACAAGTAAAAGCATCAAACGAAGTGTCTTGTTTATAAGTCGCTACTCGCCAGGTTGGAATTGTATTAGTCTAGTTCCTTTGGAAATAATTTATATTGTTGTTTTACCGAAGTTTATGAATTTAGTAAACATATTTAAAACTCAGTTTATTAATTAAACTAAAAGGTAAATGTTATTCCTAGTAAGTGGAAGTAGTTGTGCTTTTTTAATATTATACCCAATTAACTATTGTCATCAATAGTCTCAACCTGCTATATTTAAGTTAATTTGCTAATATTAATAGTAATCAGTAATCTGTTAGTATTCTTGAAATACAATTAACAGTATTTAACTTAACTGTATATAAACATACCAATTGACTGTCTCAAATTTCTTCCAACTGATACTGATAACAGGCTGCACAATCTAAGTAAAACCTACTCTACACAATTCAAATATATCCCCAACAACCAAACACAAAATACACAAGACAAACAAAAACATGCACACCCCTCAATGAACCACGGACTGGCTGACAATGGCAGCCGACGTGGTTGATCACCACACGCTCCTCACCACTGGACCTGCTCCTAGTCACTAGGGGTAGGCAGTGCGACAGGCAGCTCTTCAGCTGTCCGTGAGGTTATAGATGTTAGATGGTTAAAAAAATCTGATGTGACTAGTTATTAAATATTGTAATGTGTTTGATGTTATTTGTATTTATAAAGTAATGCCGCTAATCTATATAGGGCAGAAGCAACGCACTGGTCGCAAAAAGTCGACTGGGTGCCCAAACTTGCTACGAAAACGAAACCATTTTTGAAAAATTGTCTGTAAGTATAATTAGCTAACAGTAAGTTGAATTAGCTATTCGCTTTACATATTGCATTTTCAGTTTCATTCTGTATTTTCTTGATTTTTTTATTTTCTATTTTAGCTTGATTGTTTTATTTTACATTTTTTGCTTGATAAATTCTATTTTCGTTTTATTCTATTTCTTCTATATTCTGATAAATTCTATTTCTTATTTTCGTTAATTTTTTTTTTTTTTAATGGTGCCCCTCACACTATTATATTTATATGTTTTGATTTGGCTATGTTAATACAATATTAGAAAGCACTATTTTTTTGCATAAAATCATGGAAATTGATGACAAGATTATATCTTTTTCTCATTTTATTTCAAATTTTTTTTCGAATTTTAAAAGTTTTCAAATTTGTGAATATTTCTTTAAAACATTTTTTAATAATTTTTTTCTTCTCCTTAAAAATTTCTTTACATATTTTTCTTTGTTTTCTCTATATTTTTAATATATATATATATATATATATATATATATATATATATATATATATATATATATATATATATATATATATATATATATATATATATATATATATATATATATATATATATATATATATATATATATATATATATATATATATATATATATATATATATATATATATATACACCGAAGAGCCATTACATTATGACCACCCTCCATCTATAACAATGGGCTCGCTCAGGTTTTCATGGTTTCTCGCCCAGGAACAATGTTTTCATGGGGCACATTAGGACCCATAATCCTCATAGAACAATCCCTGACGTCTGTAAGCTACTTGAACATAGTTGCAGACCAAGTTCTCCCATTGTTTTTCCTGCGGGGGTTGGTGTTTACCAACAGGATAATGCACCGTGTCATAAGGGTCGAATCGTCATGGATTGGTTGGAGGAACATTCCAGTGACTTTCAAGTCATGTCTTGGCCCCCAAATTCCCCTGACCTTAATCCAATAGAGCATTTGCTGTCCTACTTGTAAAACCAAATTCGTGCTGCCACTCTACCCCCTCGCAATGTGAGTGAATTGCAGGACCAGTTGGTGAGCGCTTGATACCAGATACGTCAGACTACCTATCAGCACCTTGTGGAGTCAATGCCACGGCGGGTGCTAGCAGTTTTGAGGGCTAAAGATGGTCCTACATGTTATTAGCAGGGTGGTCATAATGCAATGGCTCTTCGGTGTTTATAAAACATCTTAGCCCCCTCCAAGCTGGAGATGGGGGGAGACCCCTATCCCGTCTAAGCTGACGGATTTTATTTAAGCATGATAAACAACAAAAAGCACACGCAAAAACATTGCTCCTGCATTTTATAGGATGATTAAAAGTTGTGAAGAGGCCAGTCACTATTGCCTTTTTCTGTATTCTTACGCCTCATCAAAATTATTTATTACTCATAGCTAACCTTTTAATCTTTCCTTATATGGAAGTGAAAGATCTTAAAATAACTTCTCTTTTGAAATATAAATCTAATTATTATTCATTGGCATGTTTTTAGCCTTGAAGTCCCAAAATAGAATTTCTACACTTATCCTTTACCAAAGATATATGAAAACGAATGAAGTTTTAATGCTTTTATTAATACAAAAGAATTTAATTTTTGTATTGCATATATATATATATATATGTATATACTAGGGGGCTAATCCTCCTGTTCTCTGCCGCTCACCAACTCCGATGATGACTTTGCAATAATTGTCATTTCTTGGCAGAAAACAGTTTTTCTACTAAAGTTAAAATTATGCATTTAACATATATGTACTAAAAGGAATTCTGTTTGCTTAAGCTTGTGTCTCCTCTACCCACGTCAAAATATTATTATCTATTAGTATTATCAATTAGTATTATAAATAATTAGATCTATTGGTGTCAAACAAATTTGATGAGTTCACAACCGTAATTTAATATTTTCGCTCTCCAAACTGGCCGTAAATACTATTTTTGTTTGCATCTTATTGTGCATGAAGCTGATCATTAACCTCCAAATCATTTCACAGATCTCTTTAATTGTAATTTATAATGATATATTAAAGTTATCTACGCAAAAATTATAATTGTAAAACGATAAATAAGGTTAGACCACCTTTCTAAATAGCTTAATCTTAAAATGTAGCACAGAATTACATTATAATAATAAAATAAAATAAAAAACAATTTTCTTTGTTTTTAACTTTTGAATTAAAAACGTAATAATAGCTGTACAGAAAAGAAACTTTAAATTGGGTATACTATAGCCTACGTCACAGATCGTGTTATTCCTACTAAATTTAACTAGTAAACAGCATTTTCTGCGAACCTGATTTCTAGCAACAAGTAAAAGCATCAAACGAAGTGTCTTGTTTATAAGTCGCTACTCGCCAGGTTGAAATTGTATTAGTCTAGTTCCTTTGGAAATAATTTATATTGTTGTTTTACCAAAGTTTATGAATTTAGTAAACATATTTAAAACTCAGTTCATTAATTAAACTAAAAGGTAAATGTTATTCCTAGTAAGTGGAAGTAATTGTGCTTTTTTCATATTATACCCAATTAGGGATACAAGGATATTTATAGAGAAACAATACCTTACGACTTTTATTAATTTTATGCTGATGACAACCAAAACAATGTAGAAATGAATGAGGAAAAAATGGATCCTACCACGTGGTTTTCCGACCAATTCTTCTGTGATTAGCTATGTGTTATCATTTCACTCTCTTCTTAATAAACTCGAACAAAGCACTAGAATTCGTAGGTTCATCTGTTATTTCAAAGTGGGTAGAAAATGTATGCTTAAACCAAGAGGATATTTCCTTCTGTTTCCAACTGGTGCTAAAAAAAAGTTATTTTTCTATTTTTCCTTGACTTCAGTTTGGGCGCCTATGAATTTTGGACCACCTACTTTTGACTTCAGATGTAAACAGTTTTATTGTATCATGGTAGACAAAAACCTTTCAATAACCACTTTAAAAAAATGTACCTTTTGCCAAACACAACAGGTTACTTTTTCTTTTATCTAAACTTCGGCATTCTTCTTAATAAATTCAGGGCATCTCTTGAATGTAATGTTATTAAATAAAATTACATTAAATAATTACACCGAACCTAAGATGTTAAACATAAAATAATTTTAATAAAATTTTATTTATAAAACAAACATTTATGAAATATTTAAACTTTATCTTTATGCAATAAATTTTATAGGCTTGAAAATTTAGAATATTAAATTGTAGCAATTAATATTTTAGTTGTTTCACTTTGAATTAAATTTTTTTAATTAAATTTATTCTGTTATTGTAGTTTTTCTGAGAAAAGATTTTCTTTCTCCTTTTTAGAAGAGGATGGGGATTGATCAGGGTCGGATTAACCTATAGGCACACTAGGCCTAGGCACGTGCCTAGGGCCTACGAAATTCAAGGGCCTACGAAAAACTTGGGAGAAAAAAATCTGTTGACAAAAATAATTTAGCTTTAAAAACAACAAGTGTATTTTGCACAAAATTATGAAGATACAAATAAAAATATAATATTTTTTCGGTAATAAATTATTTTGCAGAATCTTATGATCAAATATATTACTTTTTTGGATTCAACGAAATCTTGTATTATGCTGTCGAATTCCCAACTACGCAAAATGTCATTCGGTATTGCAGATAAAGTTCGATAAACAAATTTGTAAACTAAAATCCATATTAATAAAAATGTTAAAAAAAATATGCAGGAAAATTTTAGCATATATTTTGAAAAGAGGGGAGGACCCAAAAACGGCTATGCCTAGGGCCTACGAAAGGTATAATCCAGCTCTGGGATTGATTACTAAGCCACATATTTTATGTGACGATAAATGATATACGTTAACATAAACGTGAAAAATTAACTCGAAAATTGAGTGTTGATAAAAGATAATGCAACTCCACGCCGAAAATTATAATGCCAACAAAAGAGCGATAGTGTTCAAATTGCAGGTACCCTGTATTCCCGGTAAACCCCGTTCTTCTTTAACAACGGGTACACGCGTGTACAGTTGGATCAGCAATCCATTTACATTAGAGTTATGCATTCTGTTCTTGTTTCCACGTCAAAAATATGAAATATTATTAAAATAAATTTTATATCACAAAATGTACCTTTAAAAATGTTTATTGAAAGATATTATTCAAAATGTCAATCTCCTTTCCCAGCTTTACTGAGCTGCCACAAGGTTAAAATGTGAAATGGATGGTTGATCATGTAAAGCTAAGCACAAATGGTGCTAGGGTTAAAATTCATCATAAGGCTTCGGGGTTGCTACTTTCAATTTATTTTTATGCCTAAGCATGAAAATATTATTATATTTGCAGTGTTTACAAAATAACGTGTTCTTTCGATTTAAATTTCAGCGAAACAAACAAAAATTGTATTCTGAAAACTCCACAAGCATACTATGATGCAACCCAAAAAATTACAAACTGTGATATTTCGCTCAACTATAGCCAAATATGGATTAACACATAAAATATGGCAAACCTTACACTTAATTTATGTTTTGATATAATTTTTTTAAATTTGTTTTATGCTCACGGCCAGTTAAAATGTGTAAATTACAGGGAAATCTTACGCGTGGTAAAATTACGCTTAAATTTAAGCAGACGTCCTAGAATATAAAGCCCTGATCACGCATCGACTCGGCACCATACCTTAAGCAGAGTAATACACCGGAAGTCTTCTAAATTTTTTCCAGTTTCAGGAAGCTTCCACTAATTTTTTATCTCTCGGCTACCAATGATATTGCAGTTTGTTGTTGCGGTTATCGGTATGATCTAGTTTCGTCTTGTCAGATTCATAACATTCGTAAATTCATGGCGCTCCACATGAGTACGTGATTTATTATTTGAAATTAACTAATATTTTTGCCTAGATAATTTTCATTTTAGTGCATTCCGAGCAAACAAAATTCTAATGAAATGACGTGTTATTTTGGACTATACTTTGGTAATTCCAACATGTGCTTAGCTATGCATAAAGTAAGGACACTTTTTTATTGTTCAAATTCTATTCTAAATTTTCTCTTGTTTTAATGTTTCTTGAGTTTTAATTATCTGTTATATTGCCTTATCATTGGTCCTTTTTTTGTTACTATATTTAACATTTAATAAATGTGTTTATTTACTATGTTAAATGTTTTGTTGTTTTTAAGACATATCTAAATATTAAAGTATCTGTAGCATTAAATAGTGCATAAAAAAAGAGGTAAATGCTATTATTTCTACTAAATATTTTAAAATTAAATAACTTAATTTGTTTTAAAATTTTGTAACTTTATTGAAATCCAAAATTTGATTTAGTGGAAAAGGGTTTTTCATTTATGCTATGTTAAATGTTATTCTTTTTTTTTATTTATTTTAACCTTCAAAATATCTCATGTTCTATGTTTCACTTCATTTGTGTTGCACTAAATTGTCTTTTGATCTTTTAAAATTAAAACTGAAGGAATGAGAGGACACCGAGAGATGTGAGGCAAGAACATTCTTGGAGATTTAAAATGTTCTCTTGAGCTTGAATTCTAAAAAATACTTAGGAATATTCTTTTTTTTTTTGGTAAAATACAAAAAAAAAATATATATATATATATATATGCAAACTTGTATATGATGTGTTGTCGTTTTATAATTCTATACGAGATCACAAACAATGTTATACTCATCATATGATAGATAATTGGTAGTTTCTATTTCAAGAAGTTTCTCTGAAGTGTAATGTAATAGATTTTTTTTTCACTGAACAAATTATTAAGATTATGGGGAGATTGTGATCTGTGGCAGAATTATCGCCAAGTTTTAGAAACTTCTGGGCAGTTGCCTGCGAAAAATTTAAAAAAAAAAAACATCACAGAAGGGAACCAACTCGAAAGGTATAACTTGTAGCCACCCCCAAGCAAACATCTAAATGTTTTTTTTATTTTTAAATTGCAAGTTTAAAATCTATTTGGCAATTGTAGTTGGCACGACAGATCACGATACTGAAATATCCACTTGATTCTTTCTTTTTTTATAGAGGAAAAAGAAACAAATGAAATTCTTATTAATTAAAAATCTTTTAACATAAAATTTATAGAAATAGAAACATTAAACACAGGAAAATATTACTTTGTTGATAAAAAAGAAAACTTCTAGATTTAAGCTTTTTTAAAATTTTCAAAGAAAATATTTAAACATCCTTATGCACTGCACATAAACTTTCTTTTGTGCAATACACTTTTTCTCATATTCTTTAATTAATAGACTTACTTCTCTTAAGTACCTTTTTAGGAAGATTTCCACATTCGTACCTATTAAAAAAAGAAAGACAAATTTTGTTGTCTCAAGCAAGCTTTTTTTTTATTAATTTTTGCCAAGGAAAAAACCTTTTAGGATTTCGGCAATAATAGTTTGCACATGCAGGTAGGGATATATTAATGTTCTCAGTTACCTTCTGTGGTGTTTTTTTATTTTTATAAGTCTCTTACATGCCACTATTTAAGTTTCGCTATGATTTGGCAGCTTTTTCAATGCAGATACAGATGCATAAATCTATTCAAAACAATCATTCTTTTGTAAAAGGTGATTAACCTCATCGATAGACCAATATGAAAACGGGAAAGACTGTTAGTTGTCTGTAGTAAAATCTTCATACATGGTAGTGACAGGCACAGGGTGGAAGTTCCTCTCTGATAACAGTGGTTATGATAAACACTGTTACAAATTAATTCTGTTTGTCAGATGAATATTTGACAGGTGTATGTTTTTGATTTTTAACTCAATGCAAATTTTTAGAGATATTTGACCATTTTCATTCTTTTTGGTCGTCTTGTATATTGATATTGTCGTTTTATTTAGTTTTCTTATTTAAGTATTAAGTTTTCCTTTGTACTTGTGTATAAATTAATGTTTCTTTTATTTTCAACGATGATAATCCTTCTCTTTAGTACGATTTTTATCAAATTTCCATTATTATATGATCAAAAAATTTGGATATCATGAAAGCCAATTTTTGCGATTACGGTGTAACATATGTGTTTTAATTGTATCGAAATAACTGTGATGTGATTGATGTTTTGGATTGCTTGGAGAAAGTCTTAAGGCCTGTTTGCACGGTCCAAGTTCTTAAATCTGAGAAATTGAACGGAGCTCTCTATCCAAGATATTGGATGATTCGTCGACACTATCCAAGTTCTTGAATGTCACTGATTGGTCGAAAGAAATGTTAGCGTATGCGCATTGTTCATATTCAGAATTATAAAATAATACTTATATAAGTTTAATATTACTAAGTAAATTCAAATAAAATCATAATAACATAAAAAAACTGTAACAGATCAATTTATTTGGACTAAAATATATGAAAACAGCCAACAAAATGCCATAATCTGATGCCTGCTTGTTGACGTCACAAAACCCAAGACACTGATTGGTTAAGGGATAAAAAAACTTGGATGGAAGGTAGAACATGCTCTACTATCGTCCAAGTACTTGGATGATCGTTTACACATTACATTCCAAGCTTGAAGCAAAACAAGTTTCCATCAATGTCAATCAATCTTTGTCCAAGAACTTGGATTGTCTAAACAGGCCTTTAGTTCATGTTCTGTTCTGGTCTAGTGTGTTGCTGTCTAATTTATAATGCTTAATAAATATTTCTTTAATGAAACTTTGGGCTTTTCATTTCATAGAGTAAATAAAGAAACATAGATGGCATCGTGATGGTTAGAGCCCATCAAAGCACAATTTGAAATTTGCTGATTGTAATAGTATTGTATCAAAGAAGAAATCAAATTTTAAATACTGTATGGAAATCCATAGCAATAACTGTTAAAAATTGATCGCAAACCAAGTGTATCAAAAAGTGTTTCTTCAAATGCGTAATTCGAAATTTCCATTTCAAAACCATGTAGCTTTAAAAAAAGTCACGATTTTAAATACCATGAAAACGCCATCACTAAAACCTCAATGGTTTAAGAGTGAATCGTCAATTATCGAGTGCATATAGTATTCTTCAAATGTGCTATTCGAAGTTAGCCGAATGATATAATATGGTATTAAAGCATAGAGATTTTAAAAATCATGTTAAAATTTGTAACATTAACTACCGATAGGACAATTTATAACAGATGTAGATTCACTGTAGAATTGTCGTTAATCAAGTGAGGTTGAGTAGTGATTACTCAAATACATGACTCAGAATTCGTAGTACATCATAATAGCATGTTAAAATATTGAAAGTTTAAAAACTATGTTGAAATCTGTAGCTGTAGTTGGCGATTGGCAGACCACGTGGATTTCTGGTAGAATCTGCTCATTGGATAAGTCAAAATAGAATGAGATTTGTGGTTTGAAATTTGCAGTATGCTATAAAGTTGTATTAAATAATTTGGATTTTTAAAACTAAGTTTAAATAATGTGTAGTGGTAACTCCCAACAACGTTATTATCATAAAATAAAGAATTAATCACTAAATAATTTAAAATTAACTTAGCTCGTGCATTATGTTAAACGTTACCATAACATTTTTTTCACTAATTTAAAAAGAATAATGAGATTGTAAATTAACTTTTCCTCCATCGTTGATGATACCTAGATTATATTTTTTATTTTTTTAAATTGTATGTCTTTATACCTGTATTTTACATTTGACAAACAGAAAATGTTTCTAAAATTCCTGTTACATTTTATTTTATAGGATTCAAAAACAGAGGTATTGGCTAATGCAGCAGGTTATCGAGTAACGCCATCCGTGATAGCTTTTATTAATGAATCTGAAAAAGTAAGTAATTAGTAGAATTTTATATGGTTTAGCTTTAAAGATAATCAGAACACAAAAATCTATCCAACTTCATCTTATATTTCTATCTAAATTAGATATTAGTTCAATTATTTAATTTTAAAATTAATTGTTATATCTAATTTTAGTAACACCAAATAATTTATCTTTTTATGTCACTATAGGTTGTGGGTCTAGATGCCAAGCAAGCTATGAATAAAAATTCTACGAATGTCATTACTAACATAAAAGATTTAATATCCACTGATGCAAATGTAGATCTCTCAGATTATCTACCCAAAGCTCAATCTAAGGTAATACATGATATTTTATTGTAATTGTTTATTTGTGATTATATTTGTAATATACTAGTAATAAAATTCTAATAATTTGTAAAAAATGGTACTTTACAAACATACAGGTTGACTAACTCTTTAATTTTTTTACTTTTGGTAAAACTATTTTTTTATGTATGTATTTATCTTTTTTTTTAAAAAAAAATAATAATAACTTTTAACTGATTAAAATTGTCTTGCATTTTATTTAACCAGGTAAACAACAAAAATAAAGTTGATCAGGAAAAAAATGGAATCATTCCTGAAAATGCACTCTCTGATGTTTTGTCTATTCTGTTTGAAAATATGAAAGGTAATAAAAATGTTTTATTTCATATTCATTAAGATTTTACCTGGGAAAATTTTACTTATTTATGTTAAAAACTGAAGACCAATTTAAGTGTCTAAAATATATAGTTTATTTGATTTATCTACCATCGGGAAATAAGTTACCGCCTAAGACAATTCATACTTGGAAAAACACACACTATCTGCTATTCACTTTGGTTATTGTTGTCATCGGAAGTTAAGGCAGAGGGGTGCAATTGTTTTTGTTTTCCAGTGGCATCCACTGTCCAAGAATTCGACTTCCGCCACACCCATTCCTAAAGCAGACCCTTTCATTCATCCACAGATTGTAAATTTGACCTGAACCAGAGAACGATCAATCCCCTATTCAGTATCACCAGGGTATAATTTTTTCTGGGAACATGGAGGACTTTGTGACCAGACAGATTTTACGTGACTAGTCACCATTTTCCATCACATAGCAAGTTTTTGACTGCCCATTCACTTTGATGGTACAATGATGGTTGTTTTGAATATTATATACTGTTAGGAAAAAAATACTAAGTTTAGGTGTATTTTAAAGCCTCCAAAACTTAAATTTGTGCAAAAGAGTTAAAAAAAAAAAATAACATTACAGTAAAATTGTGTTGTGTTTTCATTTACGTATAGCTTTCTTTTGCAGTTGTAATAAAATATTTTTGAATATTATATGTAATTTTTTTATGTCATGGAAATACATTAAAATCATTTTAACTTTTAGTTTAAGGAACAAAAAATTTAATTGATAAAACAAGTAAGACATTGACAATAGTTTATTCTTAAATGTTATCATATAAAATTGTGAAGTCTAATTAAGAATTTGTTTCATTTGTTACTCTTATACAAGTCATGTAGAATTACAGCTTTTTTCAATTTTGGCCCATCTCATTTGGGCTATTCTCTGCAAACAGGCTAAAATAATATAAGTGAAAAATATTTCAATATCTTTTTTAATAGAGAAATGAGTAAGTTATTTGTTCAATATATAGTTTAAAAGTGTCTTTATTACATTATCACATACATTCAAAGTATTATTTGAAATAAAAATAAAAAAAAATTAGATTTTTTTTTTTTTTAACATGAGATCTAGTTTCCTCACTCGCAACTCAACAAAAACAAGCCTACAAGCACAAAAATATTATTTATCACTGTGATACCTATACATTTCTTGTTCAACTTTTATATTTTGAAATTAACGCTTGTGTTGTTCATTTGAATTAAGTTAATTTTTTGGTCTTTTTCTAAGTTTTTTTATTTTCTATTATTATTTATCACTCAGTGATTCAGAAATTTTCAAATGGATGACATTTGGGTTGTGACCTTGCACTTGTTGAACAAATGTTACATAGACTGTTAAACAAATTTCAGTAAATTGGGAGACACTTTATTATTTTTTAAGCAGTTAAGGACTGACTTGTGCTAAAATTCATTAAAATTATTATTTTAAACATGTTTATACTATACTATGACACCATTCCCTCACTTTAATCAAAAGTTATAATTTTAGTAATTTTTTTTTTAACTTTGTGTGTGGCTACTATGTTTTTATTGTATTATACATTATCATGTATCTTATCATAAGAAATTTCTCAAACAATGTTTTTTTAAAAATTTTTTTAAATACTGTGAATTCGCGATAACTCGAATCTGATAGGACTGACGAAAAACTTCGACATATCGGAAGTTCTACTTACCGTTAGTTTCGGTTTTGGACTTTCAAAATATTGTCGGATTATTTAATTAATGCTTATTAATTACAAACTTTCTAAATGCTTACGATATTTAAGATCATTTTTCTGACAAGCCATTTACGATAAGACTGTTTGAAGCACTTTATGATACCCTGGTCCATTGGCTGCAACTTTGCTGTTGTGTTTTTCGGGAGAAACTGCAAGTTTACTGCTTTCAAATTAAGTAGATCACTATGCGCTGTACATTTATCCATAAAGAGTATCACTTTTCTTTTTTTAGCGGAGAATTTACGATCCAATTTTCTTACATAGTCTTCAAATAAAACTGATGTCATCTGTGAGACATTTTGTCTCTTGGTTCGTTTTTAAAGACCTCCTCAATAAGGATGACCAAGGATTATTTCGATTATAGCTTATTTATTATTAAATTCTTGATTATAGAATTATTTACAGAAAAGTTACAAATAGCTACATGAGCTGTTGAGTATAATGTTTTTGGAGTGCAACTGCTCCCTTTCTTTTTGTTCATACTAAATCTATCATTGTTCAATTACAACTCTACTCTTCGGCGTTCAAAACGAATCTGATCTAAAAAATCCTCTCTCTCCTCAGAAACAGTCATTTGCTCCACCCCCAAGGTAGGGGACGACACCTCCAGTGTCCTTCACCCTCTGACCCTCAGGTCAAGGGGTCAATCCAATGCGTGGGAGAGGAATCAGGATCCTGTCACCTCCCCCCCCCCCCCCCGGTTTCATCTAGTTCAATCTTCTTTCCTGGTCGTACAAGTGAAACCTAAAAACAATGCAAGCCCATCCCTGCACCAAAAAACAATAACACGCACACATTCCCGTGCGCAAAAGAGATTGGCCGCATTATACCTTAATAAACATAAAATTACACTTAGGACACTTGACAAACTAATAAATACAAAATCAAAACATAGCATTAAAGAACCTAATATTTTTACAATCAAAACATTAAAATCACTTTTATCAGGCCAAAAATAAAATATCCATGCCAAAATCCATTTATAAAATTCCTTCAAAATAAAATCCTTAAAGTCATGTCCAAAGTTCCTGCCTAACAAATAATAATAATTAGCATACAAAATTAACCGTCCAAATTGCCCAAATGTCCACTCTTTCAAGTTCATTGACCTAATCCCCTGAAACATATATCTTTCTATACCACTTCCTCTTAAGTGACTAGCTAACCCTTTTGCTCTACTTTTTCTTTCCGACCCCCCTTTCTGAAAACAAATCCTTATTTTCACCTGCACCTTACGGGATTTAATTCTGATATCGGGAATGTTTGAATTCGCAGCTGTGTACAACTCCTTCTTAGGATACTTAAACAATTTTTCTCTCCCCTCAAACCACAGAAGTTTAGATTCCATCGCACCGTCGCTATCTCCTTTTCTTTTCTCACAGGACAAATCCATCCTCTTCAACGCGTTAATTGGACTTATAACCTTCACTCCAACCCCTCGCTGACCACAAACTTCTTTGCCTTTAAAATCCTCCCTCACTTCCTCTAACATTCCTTCAAATTCCGAGCCCTGCACCTGCTCCTCTTTAAGTCTTTGGACTTGAGAAAAGGGTGATTTCTTATCTTGACCCCCTACTTTCTCCCCACGATCGGGAGTCATTAAAATACATGGTGTATCTTCGTCCCCTCCCCCGTTTGACTCTATCTCCAACACCTCGAGACCCCCCGGGGTGATTCGCACTCCTCTCCCGTCCGAATTCTCGCAAGCAAGGTCAGTGTCCTTAGCCTCAATCCCCTTGTTCCCTTCTTGTTCCTTTCCCTCAGAACCGATCAGCTTTTTCTCCCACTCTTTTCCCCACCGTTCATCCCTTACACTTTCAAAAACCTGCTCCTTTAATTTAAACTCCCTATCCCTTATCACCGTCGTCTCGTTTTCACTTTTGACCACTACTTGAATTTTTTCACTAGGGTTTACAATTCTTTCCCCCATTTCTATTCCTTCGCTGACCGCCCCCGGGTTCACTGGGGTACTCCGCGCTTCTTCCCCCCCTTCTCTTGACTCTCGCCTCCGCTGTCCCTCAAACACTGCTCATTTAGTAACCGAAATACTTTTGGGGTAATCAGAGCAGCCGTTTCATTCAAATCCTCTACCACTGCTACAGGGATTTCGACATATGACTTTATCTCTTCTTCTCTCCCCCATCTCCTTATAGGCACAGTTACAAGCTTTGCTCTCACGGCTGGTCCCACAGCTGGTCTTAGAAAGAGCGTCCCCCCTGATTTTAAATATTTCTCAGGAATGAAGGACTGCTTCACTACACTGATTTCCGCCCCACTATCTATAACACCTGAAAAACAAACATTGTCAATTGTGAAATCTGCCCTTGGTAGATCTACCGTCGTCCTTGCATCCTCCAAATTTAATCCAGCCACTCCCAATGCCATTGAGTTTAATCCTCTCCTTTCCAATCTATCCATATTTTCTCGACAGATACTCATCCGATATATTTTCGGACAAGCCCTCCTTAAATGCCCTTCTTCGTTACAATTAAAACATTTTGGGGTCCATCCTCCTACGTTCCCACTATTTCTTGCTGGTATTTCTGGGACTCCCTTCCTAAACTGTTCCGTTAAATTGTTTTTATTTCTACTTATTGTTTCGGCTTGGAAAATCCTTCTACTTGTCTCGTGACCTCTGTATTCCGGAGCCCGCTTTTCACTCATTTTCCCTCCCCTATTTCGGAATCCTACGTCAAGGTTTTGGGGTCTTGCCGCCACTACATTATCTAACTCTTGCCCTAAATCTGACACCCCCAACCATCCATCTGATTCCTTCAAATATATGTGGGATTTCAGCTCCTGAGGTAAACTATCCTTTATCCTATCTGCCACTACCAATTCCTTCAATTGTTCTAATGTCGTGACCCCCCTCGACTCCATATAGATCTCTAAGGACTCCTTAATTTTAACGCCGAATTGAGTATAAGACTCGTTAATCCTTCTGTAGCAGTTATCAAAATTGTTTTTATGCTGAAGGGGAGTTATTCTAAATTCTTTCAGCGTGATTTCTTTAATTTTTTCAAAACTTTCCAAATCCTCTTCCGCTAGATTTGCGCTCAGCCCCCTTACTTTGCCCCTTAAAGCTACCACCATTATTCTCCCTCTATATTCCTCGGGCACCTTATAGAAATTCAGAAAATACTCCGCGTCTCTAAAATAAAAGCCCCATTCCTCCTCCTTTGTCGGAGGTTCCCCTAAAGCCTTAGTTTAAGTGTTTATGAAAAGTGTTGTCTTGGTTTGTACTATTGTCCTTCTCCTGAAGATCATTCTCCTCATTTGCACCCCTCACCTCTAATTCTTTCATTCTTAACTCATGCTCCCGTTTCCGCTCCTCTCTTTCCCGTTCCTCTCGTTCTAATCTTCCTTCTACAACCATACCCAAAACTTCTTTAGTAAGCTGTTCGTCGTAACCTGAATTCTCGGTGATCAATGCCCTTATCTCAATAAGCTTGGCGTTCTCGGGAACCGTTATCCCAAACTCCTCCTTAGCTAGCACTATCAGATCTTCCTTTTTTGCTCTTGCAAGAAAACTCATATTGACCGTATTAATTTAAGTTCTCAACTACTAAAAAAAATATTCCCATTTGAAATAAAATTAAAAAAAAAAACACTTAGCAACACCTTCCCCCCCTACTCATACACCGACATTCTATTATGAAATTTAACACTTCATATGGAAACAAAACATGTTCAACACAATTTGTATCATGCAATATTCAACATTACTTCTCAATACACATAAATACAAGTTACTCTTTTCAACTTTCATTGCAAAATAATACAATTTCGTACTCTTTTGGTACACCTAAAATACACACTTTTACTTTCCCCAAAATTAAAACTCTTAAATTTCATAGATTCTATAGTCATAATAATTAACCATTTTATCATTTAAACAAAAGCAAACCCCTTCCTTGACCTTTTTTTTCCGTCCAAAATTACTTTAACAGAATGCATTATAAATAATAATCACTCCTTACTAATAATAAACCAAGAGCCTTGTTTACTCAGCTCGCTATTGACATATAAAAACACAATCTTTAAATAATCCTACACTTTTTTACAAGTTATTAAATCAATACTCTTCTTCTTTCATATATACTCTTAATAAAGCAATAAAAAAAAATACACTCTTAACAAACCACCCACTAAGTTACTTAAAAAAAAACATCAAACCATTACTTATTATACTTATCAATAATAATCATACTGATTAATCACACAAGCAATACTATAGCTAACTGGCCAATCCCTTAAGCTCAAATAAAATAACACATCAGGTTGACTTTAAACCAAAACTATCAGATCTTCAGATAAACTTATCCCCTTAACTAACTACCCTTTTTGTTAAACTTCTACCCAGAAATGTGAGCGTGTAATTTATCTTTTCATGCATGGGATAAAGCTTACCTCCCTTTATCTTTTCAATTGTCCTCTTTGTCAGAGAGTCGATGTTGAAACCACACTCTATGGTCACCGGTCACGGGGGGTAGCGCTGGCTGCCTATCGCCTCTGGCGATAATATTCCCTTTCCAGTACTGTCTCTTAAACTCCCGTCGATGTTGTCAGTCCACCGTCACCCTTTCCTTCAGGCAATCTTTTTCACTAGGCATTTCCGTAGGCATCCTTCTATCAAGATTGACTCCATGAGGCAACACTCTTTACTGGGCATTTCTCATAGTGGGCATCGGCGATGATTTTTTTCACTAGCATAGCAGTTTTCCTTCCATCCTGGCGAGAATCCTATCAGGCTGCGACAATTTGTGAGACATTTTGTCTCTTGGTTCATTTTTAAAGACCTCCTCAATAAGGATGACCAAGGATTATTTCGATTATAGCTTATTTATTATTAAATTCTTGATTATAGAATTATTTACAGAAAAGTTACAAATAGCTACATGAGCTGTTGAGTATAATGTTTTTGGAGCGCAACTGCTCCCTTTCTTTTTGTTCATACTAAATCTATCGTCGTTCAATTACAACTCTACTCTTCGGCGTTCAAAACGAATCTGATCTAAAAAATCCTCTCTCTCCTCAGAAACAGTCATTTGCTCCACCCCCAAGGTAGGGGACGACACCTCCAGTGTCCTTCACCCTCTGACCCTCAGGTCAAGGGGTCAATCCAATGCGTGGGAGAGGAATCAGGATCCTGACATCATCCAAAACTTTTTGTTAGACTTGTAATCCAAGGGATACGTTTTTACATTCTTGAAACATCGGTATTTTCCGATAACAAGTAAGGGCAATTTTTCTGTCCCAGGCGCATTTCCTCCAACTACGACAGTCAAACGTTCCTTGCTCATTTTACCCCCTGAGCAGACATCATTTTAACTGTATCCTTGAAGTAAATTTGGTAATGTTTAATTTAACCACTGTTCACATACTTCAAGAAGGACAGCTTTAGCTTTTCCATGAAGAGTGCGAATGACATTGTGTGTGTGTGTTGCAAAGGAAGGGAGGATGTCAGCTGGTAAGTTTTTTTTTTCTTGCTTTAAGAGATCCAAAAAAAATCGAGTTAAAGGGAGTAAAATTCGAGTAATCGAGAATAATTAAATGAAATTGAAGATAAACGGGTCGGGACCTCATAAAAAAATCGAGTTATAGTAATATTCGAGTTATAGCGAATTGACTGTATAACTGTATAATAATAGTGGGAATTTCTGTTCCACATCCGTCATTAAAAACTCCTTTGTCTATTCTTTTCTATGAAGTATGTGGCATAAGTAATTGTTAAAATTAAATAATTTTTAAACACAAATAAAAATCCGAAGTTACTTAAATGAGCAGGGTTGGCAAATTTTCACATTGCTTATTTGGTAAAAATGTATTAAAATCAAATAATTTTGTTTGGGATGCTTTTCAACACAATTTTTTTTTTTAATGTTTAAAAAAAAAAAATTTTTTTTATTGATTTATTGTTTTTTTTATTGTTGATTTATTGTATAATACCATATAATTATAATGTTTATTTGAACAGTTTCAAATGTTCACATATTATTACATTTTTTAGATATTGCATGCAGTCATAGTCACGAAGAAGAAGAGTATCCCACCATTGTCACAGTTCCTTCTAATTTCACTTCCAATCACAGATTACTCGTAAAGTAAGCTCTGAAAATATAAACCAACTGTTGTACATAATATGAAAACTGTTATTGATTGGGTAGATCTTAATTCAAAATTTATGTGTGCAATTATTCTGAAAAAAGGCATGCTAAATTGTGTGATGGTACTGGTAGGGGAGCATTTTTTGAAATGAGTGTCTTCAAACGCAATTGCTGGCTTCTTATGCAGGAAGCAGTGTTTTAAAATATAAGAAAGATATGTAAATTATTAAGAGATAAATAGTGAAAAAATCTCCTTTGAACTAAAAAAAAAGGAGTCAAAAGATTTGGAGAAAAAAAGTGGTGCAGATTGTTTTTAAAGTGTGATTTTCGATTTTTTTTTTTTTTTTTTTTAAATAATAACATTAGTGTTATTATACCTGCCAACTCTTCCGGATTTTCCGGAAGATTTTATTTTCATATTTAAAGTGGTAGTAAATATATACTATTTTTTCTTTTTTAATTTTTAAATGATTTTGATCACCACTATTCTTACAAAAATTAAGCACATATATCAATATGCGTTACTGTCATGGTTGTCAACTTAAGTCTTCTCAAATACAACGTATTTGTTTGCTTAAAATTGAAGTTTTAATTCCATTTTAATACCACTGGGAAAAATTATAATGGAAAGGATTAAAAGTTGGCAGGTATGGTGTTATGGTTTTTCTGTAAGTACCCTTTATAAATTAACAACAAAAAAAAACAATCAGAAATTTTCTGTACATTTGTGATTTGTGTTGAAATTGCACTTAATTGGGGAAAATAGTATTAACCCTTTCGTTATGATGTGCCATGTTTTTTGCTCATATTCATGCAAGACCCTGTTTGTTTGAGTAATGTATTTAGCTGATGCTACTAAGCATATTTTTTTTGCCTAGTTTTAAAATCCAACATACTAAATTCAATTTCTAAAGAGTTTTTTTTTTTTCATTTTCCTAATTTGTATTTGTAATGCCTGCAAAATCTCCAAATATATTGTGTAGTACTTAAATAAAAAGATCCAAACATCAGCTTACTAACATGCAATATACAGGTGCGCAGCATGGTGCATTGCTTAGCTCAGCCACTTCAGTGGCATGGTGCATTGCCATGACAAAAGGGTTAAGAGCAAACCTAGGCCCTTTTAAAGTTGATCGCTTAGGAAACTGTGGAAGGGTTTTGTAATAAATTAACTTGTAAGCGTAGCAAAATAAATTTTAAAATGTTGTATTGTTTATTAAGAGCTGCCAATTTTCTATGCGTTTTGTAGAAATTTATTCTAGTGGTTCCTAAGTTTACATTTAACTTAGTTTTGTCATTACTAAGTTAAATGTTACTTTTTATTCATTTGAACATATTTTCCACACCACTACAGATAAATAATTTAAAAAGTTCATATGCAACACCACTTTTAAAATATTGGCAAAATTACCAAAAATCTGAAGCGTTTTTAAATGTCTGCCACTTTGTAAAATATTTTGCAAAAGGTGTAGTTGTTGGCATACTTTTTTATAACTTGACATGCATTACTAAAAAAATATCCATATTTCTTTTTTAAACATAATCGGCTTAAGATCAAATTGTGTAACTAATTAATATTCATTATTTAATTATAACTGAAATTTTAAAGTCATGTTAACAAAATATTTTGATTGATAATGTGTACAATTTGTTATGTGCATATAAGAACAACATGATATAAGAAATGACAGAAGAAAAACTTCTAAACTCCTTCAATAAGTTGACCACAAAAGCTATGTACTAAGAGTATTCACAGGTTTCACTGTATGTCTAAATTTAAGTCAAAAAGTAGCACTTCTTTTAAATTGCAAAATCAGTAGTACTCATTGACTTAGTCAATCAAACTAAATTATTAGAATTGTCTTTTATTATAGCATTATTATTGTACTGGCAAAAGTTCAAATTTCTTTACTTTATCAAAACGATTTACTTGGAAAAAAAGTTTGATAATTTAAGTTATTTAAAAATAAAATTTATTTATTGCACATAAACCCTGCTTAAACTTCCACTGTAGAATAATGTAAATTTTGAATACTGATCTAAAATATTTATTTTATTTTCCCCTACAGAAAAGCTGTTAATCGAGCTGGTTTTAAACTTCTGAGAATTATAAATGAGTCTGCAGCTGCTGCTTTAGCTTATGATATCGGTCAAGATTCTCAAGACGCAACCTGGTAACTTCAATTGTTTTAATTTGAAATAATTCATTTTTTTCCATTTAATTAATGATATAAATGTTTTATCTTGTTTAAAACATACTTTTCTACTCAACTTTAAATAGCATAAAAAATTTTGAAATTGAAGTTATTGTTAAGAAAGTCATCTTTTTATTTTTATTTGATAGTTTAAAGTCACTGCTGGACCAACTATTACGATTTATCCTTAATTATTATGATTTCATAGTCAAGATTAGTCTTTCACTTGAGTAATAAAAAATATGGTTTTTTTTTTGTTTTTTTTTTTAATTTTTCATGATCTGTTTAAAACAAGTTTTTTTTCCTCCTTAACTACCAAGAGGTATGGAATTTTGCTGTTTTGTCATCAACAAAAATGATGATGAAAACTAAAAATAAATTAGACCATCTTTCTCCTTTCCAACGAGCTATTCTGACTCTTCTCGTGATATAGGAAAGCAAAAGAACATAAACTCAAACTTGAAATGCTGGGAGCATAGATTTTTAGAGATTTAAATGCATTATGATAAAATAAAAAAGCATTGGGGGTTTTTTTGTAATTTATCTAAAAATTAGAACATTAGTTCTTAGCAATAAATTTAATTTTATCATTTTATAACGAAGTTTAAAATTTCAGTATTGTATAATTTTCAATTTAGTTCCTTTATCTAAGAATTACTTTTTTATAATATCACTTAGTAATAGTAAATTCATGCATAATTTTATTAATATTATACACCTATATAGAATTAAATCGTATGTACACCTTAAAATTGCACGAAGTTGAATTTTGTAAACTCTAACTGAATATATTTCTGTGATATTGTATTTCTGATTCCTGATAGCTAGTTGAAAAAGTTGGCACCTCTGATGTCATTGTTTAGTGAAATCTCGGTTTAGTTTTAAAGTCTTATCAGAAAAAATGTTAAATCTCGTAACTATCTATTAAAATAGCATACAAATTTCAATGTTTTATGGAACCATTAAAATGTATGTCTTTTTAAAAAAAAAAAAAACTATTTTAAGGCTACTGTTAGTTATAGCATTGCTCGTCATTCATTTTCTCTCAATATTTTACATTTCAATCAAATATATTTTATTTTTCAGACATGTAATTTTAGAAATAAGTAGCCAACTGGTTTCATTTTTTAAACTTTATCTTTTTTAGCAAGTGTTTGATATATCGCCTCGGGGGAACCTCACTTGATGTAACTGTGTTAGACGTAAACAATGGCATGTATAGTGTAATCTCATCTATATCAAGAAAAACACTTGGTGGTAATCTTATAACTAATGCCATTGTTGACTTCTGTGCCAATGAATTTAAAAGGTATGTTGATAATGTAGATTATCTTGAAAGTCATGTTGACACTTATTTTTCAAGCCTTTCACTGTAATCCTTAAACACCTTGAATAAATTTATGCAAAAATGTCCAAGTTTACCCGTAAAATAGCGTCTTAAACCAATCTATAGCCGACCGATCTGTGTAGGAATCGTGGAACTGGTCTTGCATCCAAAAGGTTCTTGGTTTGAATCCCAGGCAAGGCATGGATGTTCTTTCATTCTCTGTACTACTTGCTCTTACTGTGGGAGCAATGTTGGCCCACTTAAAATGGTGCCCCTGAAAGAGTGGCCAACATATCTGCCCTCTAAATACCTGAATTGAAATGTTAACACATGTGGGCATTGGAGAAAAAAAATCTATCGTGCAACACCAGATAGACATTTAATAAACATGGTGCGTAGCGTTTTTAAAAAGTGCTTATTTTCGATTTTCATTTCTTAAATGCCCTTAAAAGTGCTTTTTTTCATTGGGTGTTTTTAAAAAGTGCTTAATTTTCCCATTTTGAAAAGGAGATTTTTTTTCTTTATGTCGATTTTCGCCGCATATTGTTCTATTCAACATTTTCACAATTCATTCAACCACAATCTACTTTGGTGTCCCATTGGTCCATAGCATATGGCAGCACCAATCATTTACATGTTTGATAAAAAATACTTGCTAGTTCGCATGTGCGTCTACTAGTCTTTGTTCGGTAAGATTCTTGCACTCTCATGTGCAACTCTGCTGCATTTTGCCAGATATTTGTAATTTCGGGGTCCATTTTTCACCCCCTGAGATTGCACTGAAAAACTTCTTGATCTTTTTATAATGTCTAATACAGTAGACGCCGCTTAATGTGATCACGGTTAATGTTATCAATCGTTTAATGTTATCAAAATCGCTTAGTCCCGTCCGCTTATATCAAAATACATTGAAAAATCATCGTTTATTGTAATCAAATGTTCGTTTATTGTTATCAGTTTATAGGTAAATTTTATTTTCCTGAAATCAATAAAAACAAGAAGGAAAACTTTTTTGTGTTTTGTGAAGTGTTTCCTGAAACTTACCAAAAGTCCAAACGGGGCTGGTATATTATCTTTTAAACATGTGTTATTATGAGGGGGGGTATTTTGCCATTTTCGGTCAAGCATTGCAAAATTCCGCCGCACTGTACGATTTCAAATTCCCGGAAATCCTAAATAAAGAGAAAAGAAGACCTGCCAGTAACGAGTCAATGTTTGTCATGAGCACCTTTTCAGAAGAACTAAACAATGTGACAGATGATATGTTCCAGCCGCTGTGAGAAGGGGGTAAGGGGTGACCTTCAAAAGAGAACATTGTTTCGGGTATGCCACTTGATCTTGGCAGGTCCCTTACTGAATCGCTATTGGTCAAACAATAAAATGGGGAGGGGGATAGTGAAACTGCAACATCTAAGTGTTTAAAAGACGAAAAAAAATCATTTTTAGCTTAATTTTTTTTTCGTTTATTGTAATCAATCGGTTATTGTTATCAAATCAGGTTCGTCCCGGTGATCACATTAAGCGGCGTCTACTGTATAATCAAGAAAAGAACACTTTTTTCAGAAACTGATTATTTTATCATGATCCTGTAAAGTCTTTGAAAATTATTTGGTTAATGTATATAGTGCTTAAAAATATTTTTGAGTACTTTAAAAGGTGCTTAGTTTTTGTTGAAAAATTTGGCTATGCACGCTGAATAAGGTTGGGAAAATATTTTTCAATTGACTTTCAGTGTAGAACATTTATGTATTCATCCGCAATGTCATTTCATAATTACCATTAAAGTGTTCTCTGTGTGGCATAATTTTAACGTCTTGTGTGTTCGATATTGAGCATAATGGATGTGCATATTATGAGTGTCACTTTGACACGTAATATTGTAATCTTAGCTTTTTAATCATAATGCACTTTGAAACAGTTTATACAGGAATTTACCAGTCAAGTACTGTTTTCCAATAGAATAACATCAGAAACTAATTTGTTGTGGAAAGCCAGGTAGAGAATTAAGAAAATATGGCTGTCAGTATAAAAGAATTTGTCTATTCATCCAGTCATCAAATAATTTCAATAAAAACAAAGGTTTTTATTGTTTCTATTTGTAGAACTATAATAGAACTTGCATATTGATTTTGCAGTTTATTTATTGATTTTACATACATATTGATTTAACACATTTAAATTTCCACTCAATGGCTAAGATGAGACAGTTTTTATTAATTAAACTAAATTAAATGTGTATTACAAATTGGGGATTTAATATTTTAGCAACTTTTAAATGAGATTATTTTTTCTAACTTGTATTTTGTAAATTCCTTTGCCATATGCCTGATTGATTGTGTATAAATAATATGCATTTGTTTTGGGGGGAAATTAAGTTTTTTTTTAAACAAAAATTTTAATTATATTGCTTTTTTTATGTTTGAAGTTTCTTAAAAGATATTAATTTTTACATACAAGTATGATAAAAAATTTATTGTTATATTAAAACCTATACATCATGATGAGTATAATATAAGTGAATAAACTTAACATTTCAGTTATCACAAAAGTAAATTGTCAGTTTAATCTAAATTTTTTTTCCTATGCCATTTATCTTTATCACAATCAAGCTATTTGGTTTTTTTTTTTTTTTTTTTAAATTTTATTCCCCATTGCAATTTTCAGAAATTTATCAACTTGTTTTGTCAACAAAGCTGACATTTTTAGAAATTGAAATACTGACGCCGTCCATCAGACCTTTCACCATATTAGACCATTTTCAAAACATAAAATCAATTGATGCTTATCGATTTTAATTTATGCCTTTTATTGCCTTATTGTTTTAATCATACTTCATTAGTTTTCTGTGTGTAGCAAAACGTACTGAATTATGTGCTTCAAGAAATGTGCTAATTGCATATATCCTATGAGCACTTTTTTCTCATTGTCATGTGATATGCTAATTGATTTAAATTTATTTTGCTTCAAGAGGCGTAAAATACTAAAAAGTATTCAAATTTTAGCTTTGTCAAGTGTATCATTTTTACAGTACAATTATGTATTTCCTTTCATAATACTTTCAGGCAGTATAAAATAGACTTGAAGGAAAGCAAACGCTCAGTTATGAAAGTAAGAATGGCAGCTGAACACTACAAGCAGGTTGTATATAGCTCCATCAATGAAAGATGCCAAGCAGAATCAGTATACGATGGAATTGATCTAAATGTCAATATTAGCAAGTAATGATTTGTTTTTTATTTGCTTTTATTTTATTTTAATTTGTCACTTTAGTAAAAATTGTTTCGATTAATCGATTTATTCGATTAATTTTCGATTTTCGTTATTTAAAAGCCCTTTTAAGGTGCTTTTTTCAAAAAGGTGTAAAAGGTGCTTTTTGCTTATTTCTTTAATTTTCCCTTTTCAAAGGTGATATATTTTTTTTCTTTTCCGCGCCGATTTTCGCCACGGATTATGCAAACGCATGTTTTTTACATTGTTCTATTCAATGTTTTCAGAATTCATTTAACCACAATCTATTTCGGCTTACCGTCGGTCCGTAGCGTATGAAAGCGCCAATCATTTTACATATTTGATGAAATACTTGCGTCTACTGAGCTGAGTTCGGTGAGATTATTGCCTTCTCATGTGCAACTCTGCTGCATTTTTGCAACATATTCTCAATTTCAGACTTCATTTTCCACCCTCAGATATCGAACCAAAAAATCATTTTATAACAGCTAATATAATCAAGAAAAGAGCTCTTTATCAGAGACTTGTTATTTTCTCGTGATCATCTAAAGTCTTTGAAAATTATTTTGCATTTTGTCAATGTATATAGTGCTTAAAAATATTTTTTGAGTGCTTAAAAAGTACTTAAAAGGTGCTTATTTTTTGTTGAAAGATTTCGCTATGCACCCTGTTTTAGTATATTTTACATTCATGCCTATAACAGTTAAGTCAAGTAGTTAAATTTGTTTATTAAATAATGTAGCGAGCAGGATTTGTAGAAACCATAATTTTAAAAATCCAAAAGATTGGATTTAATTTTTTTATTGAAATGTTTTTACATTTATTATTTAATTTTCAGATAATAGATACTAACAATGCTTAATATCTAAAACACAATGTAATTAAAGTTATTAAAATTTTTAACTTGATAAGGTTAAGATTATTTTATTATTATTACGAACTAATCAAATAATAAATTAAATTGTAGCTGTTGTTATTCGGGCTCAATATTCTCATGGATTTATAAAGCTGGTGGCTCAATATGTTAGTTAGAAATCAAATGAAGATAAAATTGTATTGACCTGTACACATTTTTAAAAAAATATCAGATTTTCTAAATTATTCTTGATAATATGAAATATGAAATAAAAAAAAGCAAATTCTTGTATGTGCAACTTTTAAAGTTGAAATTTGTAGGTTTCACCTAATCTTTTAAAAAAAATTTTAGACATACCTACCCTCAGGCTTTTTCCTAAATAACTATGAATTGATAATCTATATAATGTTAACATTATAACGTTAATACCAGGAAAAGAAATGCCTGTAGTTAGCGAAGTTAATTCTGGTGGTGCATTTATGCTTTTTTATGTCTAGGCAAGCAACATTCAAAATTATATTCACATAATTAAAAATCACATAGCGATCAAGATTTACTCTTTAAATTTACTCATTGCAATTGACGTGTCACGTCGACATTTTTTATTAAAACTTTAATAAAGTTCAATGGATATATGAACGTTTATAGTTTTCTATTTTCAACTTTTTGGGTTTCTTACCAAATTCATCCCTGGTTATTAAGTTAGTTATTTAAAGCATCGTAAAATATCTTCATAATTTAAAAACAATTAGTGTTTATGCATTTAATTCATTTATTATTTTCCTGTGACACTGAAATTAGAATGACAATTTTCGAAAATTTGCAAACTTGCTGGGATAAAAAAATAATAATTCTTGCAGCAAAACCATGTGGCAGATCTTTAATTTTTCTTTTCACAGTTGATGGCTTCGAATCAAACATTCTATAACAAATGACGCTTTAGTTTTTCTTCACATAAAATTAGCATCTTAATCAAAACTATTAATTTAGGTTTAATTGTTAATATATGTTTCAAAAGGCATTTATTGGCAATGTTATTGAAAAAAATACTTACATTTTTCAAGTTTTTGAAAGGAGTATGTTACTTGTATATATTATTTTAAAAATTATGATTAATTTATTTCTTTTATTATTTTAGAGCCAGGTTTGATTCGCTTATTCACAGCACTTTACTGCAATGTTTAGAACCTATTCAAGAAGCTTTGATGGCAGCTGAACTAACTGCTAAAGATATAAACACAGTATGTCAAATTATTTCTTTCTGTCATTTAACTTTGAATTTATTGCTGAGTATTTTATTTGAATAGTTTTTTTTTTTTTATCTTTTATCGTTTTAAAAAAATATATATTTTCTGTGTTGAATTTTCAAGGATGTTAAAAGCTAACCATATTGATTAAGTTATATGTTGAGCCAAATTGATGTTCTATGGTTAGTTTTACTAACAAGGTCTTTCATATTTATATTTAATGGGCTTTATTTTTGCATGATAATTTTATTGAAATCTGATTCTTTCTATGTTTTCCAAATCTTAATGTATTCACACATCAAACTATTTAAGCAACTTTAAATTATATCTCTAAATAAATAATAATTTTAAAAAGAAAAATTTTAGAAAAATTTTTGTATTTTATATCATTATTTATATTTATTTAAAAAAAAAAAAGAGAGAAAGAATTGATAAATGCGTGATCAAATTCATGTTTGTGCATCTGGAGAGCTTTATTCTGTAATTCTATAACTTAAAAATGCAAAGGAATTTGCTCATTCAGTTTCAAAAAAGGCAAATTGTTTTAATTTTCTTATGTTGTTACAATTTAATCTAGTTGAAGCTGACTCAAATATCCATATCTTGATTAACAAGGTCTTTCTAAATAATTAAAGTATTCATTCAAAACTTGTAGTTTTCATTCTATATTGTGCATTTGCTTGTTTTTCTACATTTTTAGTTAGAACTATAAAATTCTAAATAGTCCTCGTGTCCTTATTTTTTTCTTTTAAACATAAATCCTTAACAATATCTGGCTTAATTAATTTTTTTTTTAAATTATTAGTATAAAATAATAGTATAATTTTACCATCGATGATAGAATATATATTTTATTTTTAATGTTGCATTGAAAAACAAAATTAGTATGTTAGGCTATTTCATTAACTCAACATAACTGTTCTTTCCAAAAATTGTTTTGTTTTCTGATTTTAAACTCCTCTTAATTGCTGCAGAACATTAATGTAGATTTAAAGATAATTTTATTTTTGAAAGCTTCATAATAGTCTAAAATAGTATTAACCCTATAAATGACTTCTTGTTTTAGGTTATTCTGTGTGGGGGCTCATGTAAACTACCAAAATTACAACAGCTTATTTCCAATCTTTTTCCATCTTCCAAAATATTGTCAAGTATTAGTCCTGATGAAGTAATTGCTGTTGGGGCAGCTAAGCAGGTATTTTATTCTATGTTCTGGATTTATGAATGTATGGTAAAGTGTTACGTGTGGTGGTAAAATTCTACATTGTAACTAGCCTTTTTCAAAAGAATTGCCTTAGTGTATCTTTTTTTGTTATGGCTGCAAACTTCTATAAATTTTTTAACTGCAAAGTAATTAAAATTTTCGATTTGTGCAAAATAGGATTCTCACTCTTTCCAACAGCCTTTATTTTTTGCTTGTGAGTTAACTTATTTAAATTAATTTTTTATAAAACTTAATTTTTAGGCAATGGTTCTCAAAAAACAATAACTTTTTTTAAAAAAAACAAATTTACTGAACATTATCAGATTTTTTTTTATATAATTTGGATGGGGTTTAAACTTTATCATTCCTAAGTAACTTTAAAAACATTAATTTCAAAAATATCTGCTTTGTAAATTAGTGAATAATTTTCATGGTTTATTAGCAGCAAAACATTATTAAATTGTCAACAAAATGGTTAACTTGTGTTTATCCCCCCACCAAACAAATCTCCTAAAATTTAGAATATTGTTAATAAAAATAATTCTAAGCAATAAATGAAATAATTTGAGGCAACATAAAATTGAATTATTTGTTTTAGAAGTTTTTAATTCATAAGTTAAGGTGTTAGTTACTTATTAATAAAATTTCGAGTTTCAATTTGAAACTGAAGAACCTACTGAGATTTTTATTAAAACTTATTCTGTTGAATAAAAAGAACGTACATCATTTTATGTCTATTTAGTTTTACTCAATGAATATTGGGTCAATATTACAAAAATAAAAGTGACAAATTGAAATTCTTTTGATTAGTCATTGTTTATTATAAAATTAATATTGAATTTTTATTTGTTTGAAATGCAAGCTTAAAAGTAATTTTGGTTTTAAAATTGATATGCAGGCTTAAAATCAAATACATATATTTTTTTACAAAATCTTAAGATGCATTTATTATTATTACTGTTAATACTGTTATAAAAGTACCTCTTATGTTATGAATATGCCTTAAAAAATGTTGAATATACTAGATCATAAATTGGTCTATTAATTAACTAAATCGAAAAATTTTTAGTTTTATTATTTACTGATAATTTAATCAGCTTTCAAAAAAAGGATTTAACTCCTGATTTTTTAAAAAATTTAGCACCTGAGGAGAAAAGATTTTCATAACAAAATTAAGATTAATTTTCTCCCTAAATTGCTTAAAAATGATTAGGGAAATTTTAAAAAAAAAAAGATTTGTTTTAAATTTTTAGTTTTAAAAAATTTGATTACAGTGGAGCGCCGATTATCCGAACTGCTCGGGACCAAACGTGGTTCTGATATTAATTATCTAACGAATTGCATGCATCTATATGGGAAGGTCCACTATCTTGAACTTGATCTCCTACTTCTTCCTCTTTGTCTATGGAGCTCCGATTTTCATTAAAAATTTCAGCGACAGTTTCATCGTCATTTAAAATTTGAAATCCTTCCTGGGTCGTTTCGTTGAAGTTGTAAATTAAATATGGTCTTCAGATGTAGTGGATATTATTTATGCTTCTAAATTTAGAAAAATTGTCGATAAGTTAAAAAGTATTCTAAACTTTCGGTCAGTTCGGATAATCGGCACTCTACTGTATTTTGTATGTGTTTGAATAAGATTTTTTGTGTTTCTCTTATCTTTAGATTAAAATAATAAATTTCTGTATGCTTTTTCCAACGTTTTATAAATAAATGTAAATTTCTGGTCATTGTGCATTTTTATATTGTGTTTTAATCTTGTATGCAACTAATAAGAAAATTGTCAGAAGGCTGTTTTAATTACCCATTCCATCATTGTGCTAATCACATAGCTGCCAACTGTTCTGAATTTTTTGGATTTGTTCCTAATTTTTAAATCAAATCTGATATTTTTATAAAAAAAATCTGAATTTTCATAAAATTGCAGTATATTTGCACTTAAACCAATCCCTTATTCTGATCGCCCCAACCGTGCTTCCTGTGTTTATTGTGCTGAAGTAATTTTTAGTAGCTTTTTATTAGAAAATACTATTCCAATAGCTGTTGCTGATCATTTCACCAAGATGAATCTTAACAACTATTATTATTTTTTTAAAAATTTATTGTACTATTTTAACACTTGCATCAGAAATATTTGTTTATGATGTAGATTATTATTTACCTGTGTTTTGTAATTTTGAGAGGAATTATATATTAATAGGTAACGGTTGTTTTTCAATTATTGTACCGGTATTCCTAATTATAAAATATTAATATTATTAATTTCCCACAAAAGATTGTGTTTCTAGTTTTGTTTTACTAATTTACATACGGTATTTAAATATATGTCTATTAATGTTATTATTTAATAGCTAAATTTTGGTCTTACTCTAGTAATTTTTGGGTATTATTTTGTCGCATATAGTGTTCCTAATTTTTGATTCCTTAGGTTGGCAGCTATGTAATCAGTGTATCTATATCCTTTTGGTTTTTATTTTATTTATGTTCAATTTTATTTTAGGCAACTTTTGTGACACAACATGTGAATGAAGAAGATTGTTTTGTAAATATGCTAACTAAAGATTTATTTTTAAAGGTACTTTTAATATTTTTAATTTAGAGCAAGCATAAGTTGAAATAATTTTGTGTGTGTATTCAGTTCTGGGTGTTAGAATCTGCATATAGTAATGTGTTATATTCTCAGAAGTATAGTGTAACAAGCACATTTTTACATAATAGAGCTCAAAGCAGATATTATTAAAAATGTCTTGAACTGTAGTTCAAGAATTTGATCAAGCTAAGCGTCATCTATATAGTTTGTTTTCCTGATCTTTCAAAATTGAGATTTTTTTTTTCCTTCAGACTGTATAATTATTTAAGAAGTTGTGTACAAGTTTAGAAATAAATTTAAATAACTCACATTGTATTTTCTGTTGATTGAGACACAATAGGCTTGAATAGTTCTTCGAATACTTAAAATTTTGATCTGTTTGCTATTACTTATAGATTATCTAAATCTATGGATTATCTGTAACAAATGGATTATCTAAAAACAGTATTAAAATTTGAGCAGATTTTAAAAATAAAATACAAACAATAGATGCTATAATTAAACTAAAAGTCTTCAATTACAGTATCTACTGTCAAATTTGTTGATAACATATGCAGAGATTAAAGCTACTTGGCAAAATTAATGGTTAAATATCCACAAAAATACTAGAAAATGTTTTAAAATTGTCTTATTGAACTTTATTTATATTGAAAGAAATGAGCATTGTTTTTTCTTTAATAACTGACTAGAATGCCACTGTTCACTATATATATATAAACACACATTTCTTTTTATTAAAATTGCATTTTCTTTTTTTTAGTTAATAGGTTTCTCCAATTCTCCTGAAGAGCTTCTCCTATGTAGCAAAGGGACATTAATACCAACAGTTGTCACACAAAGTTTTACAGCCACCCTAAGCTCCAATTATAAAGTGGAAATTTATGAAGGAATTTCTGAAGCCAGTAGTCTAGTAGCTACAGTAAGTGATTGCATTATTTAGCGTATTGTTAACTCGTTTTTAATTTTTTATTATTTAGTGTCTGTGTTCTTAAATAAATAGTATATAGTTTAGATTTTTAAATGAGGGATTTTAATGAATTTATTGTGGATCAATTTTTCTTTCACTTCAAGCTGTTGACTCTCTTTAAACTAGTTAATGCCAGTTTTGTGCTATTCTTTAAAAAAATTGTGTATGCAAAGTAAAAAACTCTATTATAATACGAATTTATACGTGACTCTTATCACTTTGAAATACATTTGGGCTATGGTCCTGAAATTTAGACATTGGGTGCAAGAGCTAAATATTTTTGTAGCTTTGAAAAAATCTGACTTTTTCCTCTTAAGTGCAAGAACTGCTAAAACTATTACCAATTGTATATCTTCAAACCCGTTTTGGTCATATTGCTCACATTAAAGCATCAGCATCCTTAAAAATTGTCCTTAAGTGTGGAGGCAATATTGTCCTAAATTTTTATATTTTGGACTTCCAGCCCTGCAATTAGATGAAACATCAAATTTTACAAAACTAACGTGTCTACTTAAAATATGTACTTGATTACCAGATTACCAATAGCTTAAAATAATTTAATTTTACTCGATAGCTTCTTAAATTCTTCTGAAATATATTTTTTGCTGATGATTCAAATTCGATTTCACTATCTAATAAAGCTGACCTTCAGGGGTAATAGAGGCGATCAAACCGAGTTCACTAGATTCATCATTGGTCACATTAAGTGCTTGAGGTATGAACAGCAGCGAAAGGTCTATCCCACCGGCAACAAATGTTTCTCCAGCCAGCCCGGCCCACCTCCTTAGCTGTGTGGATTTTGAAAAGAAGGATTTTATGCGCGACCTGGTCTTGTTTTTTGATTTCCAGAGGGTGAATGGACTTGTGGAGTTTGTTGTTTCTCATTCATTATGCACTAATAAATCTCTGTTTTAATATTTATGAAAAATACTACATTTGATTTGTTTTTTCATTTTCTAAAGCTAATGAAATCTGTTTATTCCAGAATTCTCATTTTTAAAAACAGTGTATTTGTAAAATTATTTCTGTTGATTTGTTTTATAATTTCTACTGATAGTAACAAATAAAACAGTTTTTTAGCTAGCAAATAGCACTTTTTAAATCCTTGCATTTAACCCTTCACAATTTTCTAGTAATGTGTAGTATGTTTTTCAGTTAAGGAACAATAATGTTAAGCAATTTTTTTACCCTACTAAATTTTACTATTTTTTTTTTTTTCAGTTTAGCATGCCAAATCTACCAGAAGGAGATGTATATTTTACATTCTTTATTAGAAGGTAAATTTTGTTTTCTATAAATTAAATTTTAAACAGGGTGCATAGCATTTTTGTGATTATTTTTGTTTTTAAAAACCCTTAAAGGTGCTTTTTTCATTGGGTGTTTTTAAAATTTGTTCAATTTTTCTCTTTTCCAAAATGAGTTATTTTTCTTTACTGTGTCAATTTTCACCTTGAATTATGCAAAAAATGTGGTTATCACATTGTTCTATTCAACATTTTACAATCCATCTCAGCATACTGTTGTTCCCCAGCATATGATTGCGTTAATCATTTTACATGTTTGATGGAATACTTGTGTGTGCATATAGTGAGCTAGATACATTGGGACGGATTCTTACTCTCTTAATTGTATCGCTGCTGCATTTTGCAAGACATTCTCAATGTCAGCCTTCGTTTTCCGCACACTGAAATTGAACCCAAAAATTATCGAATTTTGGCTGATCACAGGGACCAAATAAGCATTCCCAAATTTTTTACATGACATTCCTTTTTACTGCCCTACTAGTCCCTTTTTTCCCCCTTTAAAATTTATTGTACTTTAATACTTTTTTATACAGATTACTTTTTATTATTATATTATTACTTTTGAAATTTTTCATGCTCTTAATTTGTTTTATGGAAAGACTTATGATATTTAGGGGCAAGATTTTAAAAAGGCATTTAAGTGAGGGGGTTTCAATATTTTAAATGCAGCAAAAAATCTTATGTTATTCTGATTAGTCGTACCAAAAAACTTACATTTATCTGTTAATTATTTGATTTTAAAAACAATTGAAGTAAAAAGTTAAATTATCTCTAATTTGTTAAACATGAATGTAGGGACTATATAATTCTGACAAAATGTTTAATTTTAATACTCATCGTCTTTACATTTCAAAACTATTTTTTTAAAAATTTAATTTCCTTAAAGAAATACTGAATGAAAATTTATTTTAATAAAATTTATTAGGGGCCATTCACTAATTAGCATTTGTAATATGAATTTATTAAAGTTTGATTAATTCTTTACATATCTTTATAAATTCGATATGATAAATAATGTCTATTTAAATTTTTTAAAAACACTCAATAACCTTTTTAAATGCTAGTTAAATTAAATATAATTTTGAATTTAAAAAAATTTACATAATTAAATTAAGTAATTATTAATTTAAAAAATAGAATGAGCCACTCAATGTAGAGCATATTTAAAATTGTTTATAAATTGTTTTTATTGAGTCTAATAAAATCAAGAAAAAGAGTTCTTTGTCAGAAACTAGTTATTTTACCTCGATCGTGTAAAATGTGAGTGCTTAAAAGGTGCTTATTTTTTGTTTAAAGATATGGCTGTGCGCCCTGTTTAAATAATTTGTTTTTTAATCCAAGTTAACTTTAAGACACATTTACCTCCATGGTCTTTTCATATTTTATGAACAGTTAAAATAATCCTTGCATGTTTATATATTTATGTAGTTGAACAGCCGCCCCAATTTTGGGTTTACAACTACTAATGTTCAACTCCGTAGCCTTGTAATTTCGAACCCAATCCAGAAGACAGGAAACTTCTGGTGAGGAAAACCTCCCACGGTTAGCCTGGCGGCAAGGGGACTCTAACCCATGATCCATCTACCACTGAGGATATTTTACGTCAGCTCTGTGGTCGGTGCAAGCAGGGTGTAGAATTTGAATCGACCAGCTATTGCTGGGATTCGAATTATATTTAGTTTGTAAGAAAATTTTCATCTTTGGTCTTTGCTTTAAATTTCAAAAAAGTAAAATAAAATAAAAATTCTGAATAGTGTATTTCTAGTCTTAGCAGTAAAGGCACAAAAAAATTATATGATTTTGTAAAAATCTTTTAAGAGACTGGTCGCAAATCAAGTTACCCCAGTTTGGCAGGTGTGGATATACAGTTTTATGTGATTATGTTAATTAGCTCTATTTAACATAGAAAGAAAAGGCTATTCAATTTTTTATATTTTAAACAATACCCAAGTTTAAAGAAAAATTAAGTTTGTTTTTTCCTACATTTATATCGCATAAAAAAGCATGCATTACTGAAAAGAAGTAGTAAATTCAAAATCTTTAACTTTGAACACAAACAAGACAAGCTATTAGTCCAATAAAAAAAAAATCTCATTTTGAATATTTTTTTGTCAACAAAATAAGTATATTTTGAATGTATAAGCTCAATTATTTAAACCCATGCTTTCACTGAATAGAAGTACTAATTCCAATTTTTAGGTTCAGAACAAAAAAGTTATTGGTTTAAAAAATCACATTTAAAAATAATTCTTAATTTTGAATCTTTTTTTATCAAAGTAAGTAACACTTGAGTTTCACTGAGGTGAAGTAAACAATTCAAGTTCTTGTGTTTTTTATTCGAAGTTTTGAAAATGATTAATTTTAAATTTTATGTTGTATTCATATTATCGTATTTTGATTATTTTTAAAGCGACTAAATAAACAAATATTAAAAATAAAAAATTTATGAAAATCTGTACCACTTGGACATAGAAAGTGATAAAAGGTGTTTGAAATTAAAATAGGATTTTCAACCCCGTCAAATGAGTTTTGTATCAATAAAACCAACAATGTTGTAATTTTTTTTTCTCTCCTTATTTTGGTAAATTCTTTTTACTGTGTGGCATTTCAAAAAAAAAATATAGAACAAGTCAGTTTTTTAAAACGTATGATATTTTACGGTTATTCTTTTAAAAAATGTAGCAACTGTGTGGCCTGCATCCCTTTATCATCTCAGGGATGAGATTCTTTCGCGGATTTCCGCTTTTTTTTTTTTCAGATTTTTCCCGCTAATTTCCGCTGAAATTTTTTTTTTTGCTCAAGTTAAAATATTTTATGAGGAATTTAATTTTCCGCGGAGAGAAATTATTGAAGTCCCTTTTCCTCCCTCTGAAGTTTCTCTAAAAATCATTTCCTTGGGATAAAACTGGATGCAGGGATGAGATTTTTTTTTGTCTCTCGAATTTCAGCCTTTTTATCAAAAACTCCGATTTTCTAAAAGTTTCGTTTTTTTAATAAATATCCCGTTTTTTTTTTTTTAAAATTCAGTCATTGAAGTAAAATAATTATATTTATTTATGATTTTCAAAGATAAACAGAAAGTTCAATCTACGTCCTAGCTGCTAACCCTTCCGCATTTTTACTTATTTTAGCTATTTTCTCCGATTTCACTCACAAAAAATAAGATTTTCCGTAATTTTTATCCGTCGGCTGGATAGCTCGTATTTTCGTAATTCAGACATCGCTGCTTCTTGTATTCTGGCGTGAAAACAAACAAAAAAGAGGGAAAAAATAGAGGTGGATTTGCGGTGAAAATATTTATTTGCTCATTCAATTAATCTTGTAATTTTTTTTTTTTTATTATGTCTAAACAAAAACAATACAAACGAACCTTTTAGAAATCACAAGTCCAGACTCTGCAAATATCTCGATTTTTATTCACGCGATTTTAATATCAATCATCGATTTTCGTATTTTCCTGATTTAAAAGTTGCACATTGCGATTCATATTTACGCTATTTAAATATCGTATATTATGATTCTTATTTACGACATTTAAAAATCCAATATCGTGTTTCGTATTTATGCATTTTTAAAATAGCGATTTTATTATCAAATCTCGTATTTACCTGATTTAAAAGTTGAACGTTGCGATTCTTATTCAGGCGATTTAAATATTGTGCATTGCGATTCTTACTTACGAGATTTAAAAAATCAATATCGCGATTTGTATTTACGAGCTTTTAAAGCCCTATGTAGCAATTCGTATTCACGCGAGCTTAAAATCCAATATCGTGATCAAAAAATTAAAAAATCATGATTTGTATTTTCTCATTTTTTAAATTCGATGTAGAGTTTCATATTTACGTGATTTAAAAGTCTCATATCGGCATTTATATTCTCATGGTTTAGAAGTTTAAAAATCGCACTTTTTTGTCACATTTTTGTTTATATATATATATACATATAATTTTTTTATTTTTTTTATTTCCTCTTTTTTACTTTCTGACTACTCTCATCCCTGATCATCTTTAGATCTTTTGTAATTACATTATAAAAACAAGCTCCTTTGGTAGTTTAATAGTCTGCTTTTATTTTCTTACATTAGATAAAGTTTTCACTTTGGTATTTGTTTGAAAATACTTATGAAATTTAGGTATTAGCTTGTTTTTTTTTTGTTTTTTTTTTTAACTAAACCTGTACAATATACTGGAGAACACTTATTTAAATAAAGCTATAAAATTCTTAGTTGTTTTGTTTTTTATTGAATGAATACAGTATTGTTAAAAGGGATTTAAATTATGTGCCCAATATATAAGAGCACCAATTAGATCTCACTTTATTCAATCTTCTCTTACTCTTATTTTGTTAAAAACACAGCAAAATCTGGGGGTATCCAGAATGCTTCTGTCAGGAAAAAAAAATGCAGTGTTTCAGGAAGAAAAAAAACTTATATATGTTTTATTATTTTGTCGTTTAGTTTTTAGTATACATTTAGTATACATAGCTTTTTAGTATACATTTCTTTAGATTGATACTACTGTTTTCTTTATTTTTTGACCCATTGCAAATTTAGTAGGCATTATAAGGCCTTAAACAGGTTTAAAGTAGTGCAGGTTTGATTTTTAATTTTAACTGATGTTCGAAAGATGCTAAAAAAATTCAACCTTTTTTAAGAAGAAAAAAAAGCTATTTAAAGATATATCATGAAATAACCTAAACAAACAATAATAAATATGAGGCATCTATTTTGCTATCTTATAAACTGCAGAATAAAGGAAATATTTTACCTTCTACTTCATTAGAATTGTAGAACATGTGCATTGCGTGTGTTAAGATGTTTTAAGACTACTCCTTTAATCATGAAATAGTATATCTCTGTAACAAATCATTCATGTGTAATTCCTTAACCGTTACGAATATAAACTAGCCATTCTTGAAACTATACATATCAATGGCGTTTATATCTTGAAAGATATTGATTTCCATAATGTATACTTTTGATTGACGTGATATTTACTACACTTAGTTTAAACTTGTGGCAAATCCACTAAAATCAAACTTTCATCTTAAACCCAATTAGTAGAATATTTCTTCAAGCAAATTTTGATTGATATGATATTTACTACTCTATGCTAAAATTGTGACAAATCCACTAAAATCAAATTTTCATCCTAAACCCAATTGGTAGGATATATCTTCAAGCAAATTTCAGAAACATGTTTTTTAGTTTCAGTGGTATATTTATTGTTTTCATTTCCTATGTATTTTTAATTTAAGATTTCTTTTCTTACAGTGATGGCTCCCTTACTGTTACCTGTGAAGATTGTTCGTCTAAAGAATTAGGATCAGCAACAATTGTACCTTCACGTTCACAGGAGTACACGTAGCATTTATATAAATTTTTTAAGAGTATTTATTTTTTAAATAAATTGATAAAATTGAATTCAGTTGACTTTTTATTCATTTTTTTAAAATCTGGTAAGTGATTTTCATAAAAAAGTTTTAAATTTATAACTGTTCACCACGGTCCTTAATTTTAGCACAGCATTATATCTTGATCCATGAATGATGAACACGGTAAAACTTCCTTTTGAAATAAGTAGACTGAAAAAGTTCAATTCTTTTATTAACATTATCTAAAGTTCCTGTGGAAAGTCAAGTTAATTGTACTAACTGAGTTGGTATCAATTCTTGGATGAAATATTTCTTTGTGGAGCATGTTAAATAAATATTAATCCATCATACGGGGCTGATTTGGCTCCGGAAAAAATCCGGATTTTTCACTAACAGCGATCCGCAAGTTTCTGGAGATCGAAGGTCCAGACTTTTCAAAAAATCATTGATCGCAGAAGTTTCCGGAAATCAAATTTTCTAAGGTGGAACTTAAAAACACAGTTTATTTAATTTGCTGGTAAGGGATTGATATTCATGATTAATATTCATTTTTTATCAATAAATAGTTATTATAATCATAAACTCAAGAAAGAAAGACATTTGTAAATTTTAATTACTTCTCCAGGTCTTCATAGGTATGTGTAAAATTTTAAGTATATTTTAAACTAAGAAATGAGAAAAGGGGGGGGGACCTTGTTTAAATTTTTTTCCATTTTAACTCGAGAAATTTTCTAGAATTTTGACTTTGGCTCACAATCACCCCTGATCATATGAACACAATGACATTTGTATATCCTCTACCTTGCTGGTGCGTTAATCTTAAGCTTTATAGAGGAATAGAATATTTTAACATGTTGAATGCCACACTAATTTTACATGACTTGCCCGTCTGGCCAAAAAGATTTTTGTGTGATCTATGTTGTATTAATTTCTTCAAGCCATTTTAGTAACGATAATAATGTAAAAAAATGGAAGCATTCAAAATTTACTCGAATTATGCGTTTCTAATAATCTTGACTTCACCGGTGGCGCTGCGAACAGACTCAGTGCCAGTCTCCGGCGACCCCCATGGCATTCAACATGTTAAAAGTACATGTACATTCTGAACCCAAAAATGTACCTAGTAAATATGATCTTCAGTGTTTGTTTTTTAATTTGTTTATGCAGTTATATATTTACTGGTTATTTTGCCATCCTTTCCCTACTGGCACTTTAAATACTTTTATTTTTGGTAAGGTTTAAGTCTCAAACATCTGACCCCTGTTGTCTTAAAAGTCTGAACTGTGAATGTTTAAAATAGTAAATATCAAATAAAAAAAATTGTTGGTTTTTAGAAAAAAAGAAATGAAAATAATTACAAAGTGGATAGCACACATTTATTTTAAACTTCACTGAAACCAATTTATTTTTTTCTTTTTACATTAATAGACCATTTGAAATGGTTCTGTACAAAAATATATATAGATTTTTTTTTTTTTTTTTTGAAAGAAAGAAAAAGGAATGACGCATGTTTTCATTTGACATATTTTAGTCAATCAGCAATAGCATGAACTATATTTTTCAATAGTGTAACATTCATTGCGAGATACCCATGAAAAAAATTTAAGAACGCTTTGTATACGAGCGAGACGTCTATTTTTGCTCAGTGTAATATAATCTTTTAAATAATGAATCGATTGTTAATATTAACTTAGATTTGGTTTTATCAAATTTTTCAAAATTTAAACAGCGCAGCCCTAGTAGTAGAGATAAGATTTACTAAATATATCAATGCAATAGCTAAAATACAATAAGTTTTAATAAACTATTACTAGTTTTAAAAATACGAAGATTTGTTATCTGTATATATTTATAACTATGCATTGAACATTCAAAATTTGATTAAATTATTTTGCAATATCAAATTTATATTGTCATTAGCTGCCAACTCTACTGGATTTACCAGTAGACTACTGGAGTTAACCAGTTTCTACTTGTATAATAAAAATTCTCTTGGTCTTAACAAGAAAAATAAAAAAAAGAAATTTTCTACTTTTAAAAAATTAACTTCATAATTGATTTTTCAAAGATAATACAAACACAAAAAATTTCCTCTTTTTAAAAGGTTTACTCACTAGTATTAAGATTGATCAACAGTCATTGGATAGATAAATATGCAAAAAAGAAAATGTTATATGCCATTATTTTTCAAGGAAAGTATGACTAACAAATACGAAAGTCGCAATCCTTGTACAAATGAGATTGAAGAGATTTCTTTTTTCCCCCCCCCTAAGCTACATTAAGAGCGAGTTTTCTATAAACGTGGCTTCTTGTTCTAACTTTAATTAACTGACTGCGCTGTATTTAGTGACTAATTACAAAAGATTTGGAAAGATATTCCACAAGATGTAATGAAACTATTGAATTATTATAAAAATGGTATATTTAAAAAAATAATAAAGAATTCAAAAAAGATAAGTTTTTTTTGTGTTCCCTTGTATATTTGGGAGATCAATGACATAACTTCTTACTTGAATAACATCATGTGCATACGCGCCTCATGCTTTTTTGAGGGGCGAGGCAATCCCCCCCCCCCCCCGTAGGCCCAATCATGCTCTCTGTCTGGGAGAATTTTAGATGTCCCAGAACATTCCATACTCCCAATTTCTCTCTCTCTCTTTTTTTTAATTGCATTTTTAGAGAAAGAAAAGTAATTTTATTTATGCCTGACTATTATAAAGTTATTCATCGCCGCTATTCTGTTTGCATTCATTTATCTAATCTCCTACTAAATTCTATTTATTATAAATCATTGTTGCAAATTTCTTATTTTTAAAGTGGTTTTCACAAAATTATATGTCCTGCAGTGGACTGATCGTAAGGACACGGTTCCCAGTAGATCACTGATGTCAAGCATAACTGGCTCCGGTCAGTAAGCGGTTGGGTGACCACTTTGATCAGTCTAAGTAGGGGCCGAGGATATGTGATATCGATCCTCGTAAAAAAATGTCAAATCTCATTTTAAAAAAATCTTTTCTCGTTCTACCGTTAAATGCTCGTCGTCGGGCAACCGAAGCGGGGGTGCCATCCCCTCTGCAGAGGATCAAAATTGTGATGGCATGTCTTCGGATCATCCTCAGGGATGTTTCCCAGACCGTTGCCAATAGCCCATTGTGCGACGTAAATAAAATACCTACAAAACTATCTCCAATAATTACTAAGTTTCTGAATTGCGCTAGAGGAGGTAGGTGGTTTGTACCCCAAAGTCTCAGAAGGGCCTTAGCTTTTAAAAACGAATAGCAAAGAGCCCTTGCTTAAGAGTACATAGGACAAGTATGTCAGATAGGATAGAGCCCTGTTTAGAAAGAATGTCGAAGCTTTTACCTCAATGCATTTGCCACCAAAAAGACATCTTTCGACCAGAGTTGTTGTAGTTCATTTACGTCGCACTAGAGCTGCACAAAGAACTATCGGCGACTGTCTGGGAAACATCCCTGAGGATGATCCGAAGAAATGACATCACAATTACTTCGGTAGCCCGACGATCTGCACGCGAAGTCGAGCACTTTACGGTAGAACAGTTTAACGAGGACCAATACCGCACACCCTCTGTCTCTACACAGACTGATCCAAATAGTCACCCACCAGCACACTGACCACAGCCAGTGATGCTTAACTTCGGTGATCTGCTCGGAACCGTGTCTTAACGATCAGTCCACTGCGGGACGAGTTCTTTCGACCAGAGAGGCCCGCCCCTTATTCGTCGTTTTGTACCAGAGATAGAAATAGGTAGGCAGTAACCTACTTTATAAACAAAACTACTGTCTTTTTGTATGTTTGTGATTATGATTATTGTTGCCGAGCTGTTGAATAAATTATTTATTTTAAATGAAGAATTAGAAAATTTAAACTATGGTGGAAGGAAAAAAAGACCACGTCCCTTCTGAAATGTAAGTTATTATCCATCAAATTTACTCTGTAAATATTATACCTTATATTTTTCAACTTTGATTTCGTTATTAATGACTCGTCGTGGTATTTTAAAATATTAGTGTCGCTTTTGGTAAAAAAAAAATTATATTGCTATTATTCCTACATTGTTTTGGTCTATAGACAGTGTACTCTTTCCTGAAATGTAAAACCAACTAACAAATGTAAACCAAATTTCAAGTTTTTTTTTTTTACCCTTGTTAGTTGATTTTCTTGTATTTAGTTTCCATTTTGTAATGAAAGAATAGATAATAATTATAGACCTAGCATATTATCAAGTAGAAAAATATTCCTAATTGTATAAAAATCGCGCAAAAGTTTAAATATGTGTTTCATTAGAATAATATTGCAATGGAACAAGCAGTACCTGTAGGTCCATGTATTGGTATATCACAGTGTATTGAAGTTTTAATACTTATTTTAACGAGGTAATTAAATAGGGTATCGAGATATATTTTAAGTATCTTTAAACTAATTATTTTCATCACTAAAAAGTGAACACCCTGAGTAAATTTGGATCTAATGATCGGATTTTCACGTGCTGAGATTCAATCTGAACTGCCTAATCTTAGATATGCTAATTAATTAGTACAGACCACGAAAGCAGAATTTGCAGAGTATAGTCAAAAATTTGAATTTTGCCTGCACTCAATTTGACAGAGATAATTAAGCTTAATCTAACATCCATTGAGCACAATGTGTTATTATTAAATTTAATAAAAGTTAGTTATAAACAAAACCTTTCTAATGTTTGATTTTTTTTAAAAAAAAACCTTTTTTTACAATTATATTCTTTGTTTGTCCAAAACGAAGGTGGGGGAGGGAAACAAGCGTATACTAAATTCAATAAATAAAAAAAAAAATCACACAAAGGATGATCAGACAGATGATAATGTCAAAATTAAATATTTTTCATTTTAAACAAATTAACAAAATTATAATTTATGGTATTCTCAATACATAAAATACTCAATACTCAGACAAATAAAATAATAACCAGAAAAATAAACATTGAATGTTTCATGCTTCGATATCTGTTTTTTTTTTTTTTTTTTTTTTTTTTTGAAAAAAAACTTAGTTTTATAAACTCTTATTATTTTTATTTGTTCTCGTTTTTTTTTCTTTCTGCTAGCAGTTTTTTTCTTATTCTTTAAAATCTGATATGTAAAATAATCAGCAGATAGTGTGTTAATCTGTAGCGCCTGCTGCCGTGCAGGAGGATTTCTGCTATCGGAATACAGACTGTATTAATTTGTGTAATGGGACACATAGACGTACTTTCTTTGAATAAACATAAAATTGTTTCTACAGATGCGAATTATAGTCCTTCAAAATACGGGGGTGGGGCAACCGCAATCTGGAGAATAGGGTCTGTAAATTCCATGTATAAAAAATAATTTTAAGTAATTATGAAATTATCTTATAAAATAGTCTAAAAAATGTGAATTTTAAGGTATGCAAATATTTACATTATTTTAAAGAAAGCAATTCTAAATGACTAACTAGAAAAATTGAACGAAATCTTCCGAATAGCGTTCGATAAACTAATTTTTTAAATATACGACCTTTTGAAAATGAATAACTCATTGACTATTCTGCGGATTTCGTTCAAATTTTGTATTTTGTCGATTTAAATTTGCATTATTTAAAATATTATTAAACTTTATGTATCTTTCAATTCAGGCTTTTCAACCCCAGTTACTAAATTGAATTTTAAAAAATAATTATAAAGAAAAAATGTGAAAATATCTTTGAATGAACAAATTTTATAATTGTAATCAAAATTTTTGCAATTCGCTTAAATTGTTCTTGATATATAGTGAAATACTCAAAATGTGAAAGTAGCGTTAAGCAGTTCCTAACTGTTCTCCAGATCAAACTATTAGGAACCTAATTCCAAATTGCTGCTACCCATCACATTTTGAGTTGAACAATTATAATTTGGAAAATGTAATATGGTTCTCAAAGTATGTTAATGAATTACTTGTTTTTGCTTCAGACATAGTTTATTGTATATTTGAGTTTATGTTGAATACGTATTATAATAAATTGTTTTAAACTGATTTGAAGAACATGTAACCCCATTAATTAGTCTCTTATTATGAGTATGACATCCAATTATACGATCGCAATCCGCAGGCCCGTAGCCAGGGGGGGGGACCGTCGGGACAAATCTCCCCCCCCCCCCGGAAATTCTGTTATTCAAACTTTTTAGTCTTTCTTTGAGCCTCTCAGTAAAAAGAAAAACAAAAACTGTAGAATCAAACCTTTTCCCAGTACACCACCTTCGCTTCGCTAGTGTATCATCTTCACTTGACCTTGTCGCTATCTTTCCTTCGGTTAGACTCCTCCCCCGAAATCAATTGTTTTTCAGCATATTAATTTATGCAATTTCTGAATCTACGCAGATTTCATTGGCATCGAAAACCTCATGGGAGAAATGGAAGTATGGGCTTCAAAGTGGAACCTGCGTGAACCCCTTTGTACACCAGATTTGGCACTTTCAGCAATGGAAGAATGTGACAGTATCTTTTTCCCAAACATTTATTGCTTGTTACAGTACAGAACCCGTTATCCGGAAATCGGAAAACCAAAACACCGGAACGAAATTCGATAAATTTTCCCGCCATTTTTATAAAAAAAATGTTTTTTTCCTCATAAGATTTTAGGATTTTTCCTTTTTTTTTAAAGATGTTTACTTTACCATCATTTTTGAAATAATCATTAGTGTATTACATCATCGCTTTTTCTTTTTAAGATCATTTCCAAATTTTTTTTTTTTTTTTTTTAGTTGGGTTTTACAATAAAAAAAACAGCTTTTTGTAGCGATTCAGAAAACCGGAAAAATCAGTTATCCGGAATAGCGATGGTCCCGATTATTCCGGATAATCGGTTCCCTACTGTATTAATATTGGTTACGTTGCCAATCAGCACAGCAACTGCAGAGAGATTTTTTTCTACTCTTAAACGCGTAAAAACAGTAACAAGAAATGCTACTAAAGAAGAAAGGCTAACAGGGATAACTTTATTAAGCATATTTCGGGATATTCCGGTTTGTCCTAAAAAAGTAATCGAAAAATTTTTTTCAATTCTCCGTCGCATATCTTTATAAACTTTGTTTACAAATTTATTATAATTATTATGTAATATTAATTGAAAAATAATTATTATGTAATATTTTTTAATTACTAGTTTAACTTTTGCAAACAACAGAATAAACAATATTTGTTACAATGTTTTTCCCCTACTTTGCATATCTGAAACTGCCCTTGCTTCTCACCAAATCCCCCCCCCCCCGAAAAAATATCCTGGCTACGGCCTTGGCAATCCGTGTAAAGCATAATGACAGGATATAACTAGTGTAAAAATGGCTAAAAATTTTATAGCGTAGGATAATTCGATGTTGAAACTAATATAGAAATCAGCTGACTGAATTTTTATTTTCATGACATGTTAAAATAGAAAAAACAAATGAAATATGATATACAAGAAATGAATCAGATTATGAAGAGAAGGAAACATGAAGAAGTTATCTTAAAAAAACGCTTTTTATTTGAAAACTACCTTATCTCTAAATTTGAGAGAATAATTTAATTTCCTATGTTTAAAACGAGGGGTCGAAAAATCCTAGTAGCCAGGCTGCCATAATGTCTGAAATATATGTAATAGCTGTCGCCTAATATTATGGTAATTTTTTTTTTCTAGTCAAGTCTACATATTTTAGTAGGGAAAAAAATGGCGTTATTGTTTGCACTAGTTCTGTGTTGCAATATGTTTTTTCTACTCAATTTTATACGTTCTATTGAAATATTATGTGTTTACGATTCTTTTAATATTTTTTACGGAATAGCATAATTTTAAAAAAATACAGAAGATGAATTGTAAAAAATATCACGCATAGGTCAAAAAACGATTAAAGATTTGAGAAACTCAAGACCTCGATGACCATAAGAATTTCTTGACCATAAACTATAAGAAAAAAATAAAATGCTGGGACACTGGAAAATATTCTTATCTCTATTATAAGCACCAAAAATGTGGGTTATCACTTTTTACTTCTAAAGTGATCTTTCAATATAATAATTATTATTAGGGATGCACCGAGTACCGGGAAATTACCCAACCAGTAGTTTTTCATTAACCGGTAATTTTCCGAACTCATCAAATGAATTTTATTACCCGGTATCCGGACTCGGGTTTTAGTCTCAAGACCCGGTATCCGAACCGGGTCAATTTTGCCAAGTATCCAGTGCCGGTTAACATTTATTTATGAATAGCATCTATATATATATTTCTCTTACACGGCGATAAAAAAAGGCCTCATTACAACTCCCCGAATGGCAACACTAGAAAATTGACCAATCATTGCCGCTAAAAATGTCACATGCCAAATCTAGCTTAGATGGCTCAACATATAGAGCGCTTTTAAAAACGGAAACTGAAATAACCAGAGAGAGCATAAACTAGGCACACGAGATTAGTCGAATTTATTTGTTTTACTAGAATTTATTTGTTTATGCAGGTTTTTCCACTGCAATTCACTTATTTCAATTTTTAATAGACTTAATTATAGCCAAAATTTTAACCTTTTTAAAGAGATATCAGTTTTAGAAATTTTATCTTAATATTTTATACTGTAGCACATTTCTAATAGGTTTAACGAATTACACGTCATTTATTTGAATTCAAATTTATTTTAATGACGTAGTATTTACTAAAAAGATGTAATGTTTCTTTTAAAAAAAAAGTTGTTATATGGATTTGAATAATTGTTCTGAATTCTTAGAATTGTGTAAATTTGTAATGCACCTAAGTTAGTAGCGAGCGAAGCGAGCTTAGTTTCCGAAGCAAACCATATAAGATTGCGTAGCAATTTTCGGGGGTTGGCGAGCGTTAGCGAGAAGGGGGCGCAGCCCACTAGTATATTTTAATCTCGAGCAGAATTTTTATTCAGGGAAATTTTTATAAGATGGATACCTTTTGGTAAAAAGAAAAAAATATTAAAAAGAGATGTTCACTTTAGTAAAGAACAAAGTCGATTCAAAAGTCTGAAGCTGCAAACTATTTCACCTATATTTTTATGATGCTTAAATAAATACAAAATTATCATTATGAAATTAGATTGATATTTATTTCCTTTTATTCGATAAAAGCATCATGATTTAAATTGAAAAATAATTATAGAAATTTTACGATATATACTTATTACTTTTATACTAAATTTGCTTTCAGCAAATTAGTAAATGCAGTTATAAGATTGAGAAGTATGGATTTGTACTTTATCAGTCTAATAGACAATTACAAACCACACATGAAATATTTTCTTACTAATGATACGCTAATTGTTCTAATGTTAGTTTAAAGATCAATAAAAATTAATTTTCTAGTAGATTAAAGTATATGTTGAAACAAAGACAATTTTTATTAACAAAAATTGATAAATAAATTTTTAAAAACTTTTTATTTTTACATAATTCGACAAAAAACTCATTTGAAAACATTGAATTATTATATTTTCAGTATAAGTTTATTCACGTTTATATTAAAAAGAAGCACGCACTGAATAAAAGGCAATCGGTAACTTTAGACTAAATTTTTAGTAATTAGCGTGTTTCTTACTTTTTAGAATGATAAATTCAATTTTTAACTAGTCTAAAGTTTTCTTACCGTCGGGCTAACCAAGAGAGGTTTTCGTATGTTTTCTTCGTGTTACTCAAATACTGGTTAGTTTCACGGGAAAAGTTTTTCATGGAAGCAGTTTTTCCCTTCTTTTGTTACTTGATCTAGAAATTACTTTATATAGAAATAGAATTTTAACACGGAAACAAAATTCTAACAGCAAAATTGCTATATGAATCTTCAGTTCTCCATTGGTATAAGAAAATATTTCTCACCAAAAGTTTAAAATAGTGTACTAAAGTAGATCTCTTTGCGTGTAAATTACGTTTATAGTTCGAATGATTAAAAATTAAACAATGATGGCAAACACATTTTTCATTCTATATACCGATATTTTCATTAAAATATTTTAAAAACATTCTTCTTTTAACAAATACTACATTAATAAATGGAATTGAAAATTTATATGTAAATCAAATAAAAAATTAACTATACGTAACTATTAGTAAAAGATTTCTCCACTTCATTGCAAAGTTTTACGTTAAACATTCCATATCCGAACTGTCATATAAAATTCATTTTGAAAACTTTTTTAAAGTCTAGTTTTAAAAAAATCTAATAATAAAAGCATCTGTTTTTTATTTTTTTTATTTATTTAACTGGGGCGACTTAAATTACCTCAGATAATAAATCTAAATTTTACCTAGTATCCGGAACCACCGGGTAACAAAGGTACCCCAAATGGGACCGGGTAAGAGATACTTTTTCACCGGGTACCCGGCAAAATTTTTGGATCCGGTACATCTCTAGAAATTATAGGTTAAATATTATTAAAACTATTACAAATGGAAATTTTTTATTAATCTGAAACAGTTATAAAAATTATAAATCAGAAATTATTATAGATTTTTCTTCTTCCTTTGGTACTTCAAGTATTAAGGAACCATTCTCGTTCTCCTTAAAGTAAGGCATAATTTTTGATCGCATCGCAACTACAAGTTTTTCATGAAGACAGCAATAATCAAAGTCTGAAAAATTAGTTCCGTTTACGAGGAAGAACCAATCACTGTAAGAAAATTCTTTGCAAATCATTTGTAAAGTTGATCTCTTTGATAAAGTGTCCACTGATTTGAGAATGTTGATTCTTACAGTTCTTGGAATAGACACCAAACGATAAATCAAGGCCAATGCTGTAAGAATACTCAAACATACATACCATAATCTTGTGATAAAAAATAGAATCATGAATAGATGGTTAAGGGGTAGAATACACACAGCTTCAAAGTGGATCCGGTCGCCAGAAGCACTATATTTAAAAAATTTACACATCCCCGACGTAGGAAAGTAAATTTCGCGGTATTCCGACCATGTTAGCGAACCTACCGGTAGAAAAACTTCTGTTGTGGTGTTGCCATTTGCTTGAAAGAAATTCACGAGTAATATTAATTGTCCCACTGAAATCCCAAAGTTGCAGATTTCCAAAATTACGTAAAGAAAAGTGAACAGTTTATGTTTTCCACGGCTAAGTAACAGGTAACTAACAAATCGATCGAGATATGAGTTCTTTTGTTCCTTTTCATAACTTTCGCAGCGTTCTAACAAAATGGCGCTGCAACTGGATACGTATGTTTTCCACACAAAATATGGCAGATAGAAAACAAATGCCTGGAGTAGGAACATCAGATTTACCCATTTGTAGAAGGATTGGTATTTTAAGAAGTTATCAGACGGCTGAGACATTGAACTGTATCCACGTTCTCTGCCAAACAGTGTCGTTGGAATTACATACACTGATTCGGAGTAACATTTAACTTCCAAATAACTTTGGGGAATCACATCTGGAGGAGCCAAGCATGAGAAAGAATCGCCAAAAGCAAGTCTGCTGCTCACAATCAGGCTGAAGAAAAGCAGAACGCTCGGTGTCCATAATGCACTAACCCGAAATACGAAACTGCATCTGACAGGAGAATTTTGATAACGAATACAATAATTAATAATTCTTTTCATCATTTTTATTCCAAAATAACGTTCAATAGACAATTTTAATTTCCTTTAATACCAGCCAAGATAAAAATCGAATTTTCAAAAAGAAAAAATTATTTTAAATCACTTCATGATTACGTGGCAAGTTTTCCTTTCAAAACTGGTCATTCTGCCATAAGATTCTTTTTCTTCAGCGAATTATTTTGATCCCCCCTCCCTTCCAACCTGCTGATGCAGCTACAAAAGGAAATCATGAAAGATAAAATAAATAAAAACAGCGAACAATGTAATCGTGCTGAAGGAAACAAAGAGAAATAAAATTTTCTTCTTCATCCATTTATGGCTTTTGCTAGAAAATAAAGATGAGTGCTAAAAGAAATAAATTTTTTAAAATACAAAGCGGTGAATCATTTTAAAAAGTGTTGATATTTATTAAAACATCACGACGTGGCTTTCCGTTTCAAGACAGATATGTTTTATTTTATAATCCTGACTCTAGTTTAATATTTGAGCACGAAAAAAAAATATGCAAATACTAAAGAATGAGTTTAAATGTCTATTTGTATGTCTTTATTTTATCAGCCTTTGTGCTAAAATCCTGAAATTTAAACAGCGAGTGCAAGGGGCTCGCTCCTTGAAAATAACTGTTATTATTTTGCCTGTTTTTTTTTTCAATATTAATTTTTTATTAGAGAAAATATTAGAAGAATTCTTTTTTTCATAATATATTTCTCAGATGAATTAATTTAATTCTAAATCAGGGGTTTCCAACTTGCATGAGGCCGGGGGCCACAATTAAAAACACAAATCAAATGGCGGGCCTCAACTTGGTCAAAATTTTATGTAGGACTCCTTTATGTTTGAAGGAACATTAAATATTATTGTCAGATTTTTACCACGTTCTACAAAACAAAAGTATTGAATTACAAATTAAAATAAGAAGTAGATTTTTAAAAATATTTAATTGCATATTGAAAAATTCGGGTTACAATAACTTAATGTGCACCTATGTATTAAACAATTAATGTGCAACAGATATCTAATTGTTAAGATATAAAACTTCAAAAAGGTTGGTATTAAAACTTACATAGTAGCACACAAAATGTTCAATGACAAAATTGAGGTTTGTCTGCTGCAATCACCAGAGAATAGATTTTTACATTTTAAATTTAAAAATTACAAATGTGTGTGTAAATATTTTCGTCCAAAATGAGAGGTTTCAAAAATTTAAATCGGAGAATTTCTTCGAGAAAATTTCTGATACACACATGCTAAATTATATTCACAAAACACAAAAAAAGTGAAATAAAAAAGAGCAACATACACGATTATTTTTGTATTTAAATAAATATTTTCTTGGATGCAAAACCTGAGAATTTTTTTTTTTTTTTTTTGCACTGTTGGTATGATAAATTTCACAGAAACGGAGAAATTAGGTGATTTACGAGAAAAGTATTTGAAACCCATATAGATTTTTTACGAAAATTGTACGCAAAAAAATAATAACTATTGTATTTTAGTTCGCGGGCCACAAAAAAAGGCTTTGCGGGCCGGATGCGGCCTCCGGGCCGCAAGTTGGAAAGCACTGTTCTAAATGGTTAAATTTTTGTTAATTTCTTTCTAAAACAGCAAAAAGAAAGAAAAAAAAAAGCTTAACGAACCACGCGAAAAAATTTCTCAAAAGAAAAAGCCTGAATTTGAAAATTATCTTAAAAATGCTCCATAGAGTCAGAAATTGATTACTTTTTCTTTTATTTAAGGAACATAAATTTTTGGATGAATAAAAATTATTGGAATTATAAACGAAAACGTTGTTCAAATCTAACTAATATACTGAGGATTTAAATTTATTGAAGGCGGGACAGAAAAATCAAAACCTATTTGATTGATGGAGGAAATTGAGTGGATTTGAAAGTTGTTTATATGAAACATCTCCGAGTTTCTTCAGGCATTTAAATTGATTTTTTTTTTTAATTCCGCTTACCCCACTTGTAGAATCGATACGGTTTTTCTTAATTCCACATAATACGTTGATTTATAGCAACCTTTAATGTTTTCAATATGATGAGCGTTAAAGAAGTTTTTTTTTCTAAATCTAGAAATCATTTATAGGTTAAAAATCCCAAAATATTAGCATTATTGTATCGAGATAAATAAATGAATCAATAAAAAACACATACTTTGATTATGAACAGGACGATGCTCCCCTTCAACATGAAAAAAAGAACTTCTCAAATAAAAAAAATTCTTTTAATTTCAATAAAAATAAAAATGATGGCCTCTACAAACTGCTAATACTGCCGACCGGCCTGTGTAGGGGGCAGGGAATCTGTCCTTGCATCAGAAAGGTTCTGAGTTCGAATCCCGGCAAAGCATGGATATTCTCACCTTCTCTGTACTCACTGTGGGAGCGACGTTGACCCACCTAATATGATGCCACTGAAAGAGAGGCCAACAAAATCGCCCTGCATATGCCTGAATTGACCGATGTTAACACAGGTGAGCATTGAAAAATAAAATAAAAAATACTAATAAAAGGAGAAAAGTATGTTCCAAAATGTTTCAAAATTATTTATTTATTTTTAAATTTAAACACAAATGAAATAAACACCTCACCTCATAAAGCTCAAATAAGAAAAGAAAACAAACATTGAAAACCACTAAACTGCTAAACGACTGTAGCTTACTTCATAAAAATGGTGCCTATGTATCGCAAAATGGCTATATTCTACAAAATTAGGTGGCTTACTACGCCACTCAGTGAAAAATTTTGACGTTACCTATTTCGAAAACAGTGTAGGATAAGAAAAAATGTGCGTAAGAAAGTTGCAGACTATCTTCAACCTTGTAAACATTACTACTACTACAAAAAAAAAAAAAAAAAAAAAAAAAAAAAAAAAAAAAAACTAATTAGTAAGTCTTTTTCAAAATCTGGTTCGAAATCCTACTTTTCCTATACTGCGAAGCACGAGAAAAATGTTTTTCATAAGTGCTTATTTTTAATGCTCAAAACAGGAAAAAAAAGGCATTCTTTTCTCTACTTTAATATCCGAGAGAAATGTTATAGATTAAATTGATATTCTACAATGTTCTAATTTCCCGTTTTCGAGTTCGAACGATAACTCCGCAGTTTTCTACCAGGTGGCTCTGTAAAGTATCTTAAATTTGTGACACGTAGTCACTTTATTATACATAGATACCATTTTTATAAATAGTGCTGCAGCCGTTCGACAATTAAGAGTTTAATTTCAAACTTTATGTATCTCTGCCCCATTACTCCTATCGTTTTCAAGGAAGGGGTATTTTTGGTAAAAAAAAAAAAAAAAATTGGGGGGCTAAACTTTTTCTCTTTTTGCACAGATATTTTTACAATGTAAATAGCGTGTTTTAAAATTATTTTAAATCGCTTAAACTTAGAATTTAATAAAACTATATTAATTTCATTTTTCTACGAAGGCTGTTCTTTTTACTTTCTTTCGATCCCAAATCTTTCGAGTATTTATTACAATCGCTGGCAAATTTTCGGTACGGTTATGTCAGACAAAATTACAATTTAAAGAAAATTTAATTAAATGTTATTACAGCTTTATTATTTAAAATCTTTTATCTTTGAACCCTGGGAAGAAACTGAAACAAATATAACTATTTTTCAACTTTAAAATTTCTATAGCAAGGGGACATTCTGCGTTATTAAGGAGCAAACTTTCCACTGATTATGAAAGTAGAATTTGGTAAATTTTCTATGTTTCCAGAAATATTTTGTCAAATATCTCATCGTTGAAGGCAGTTGAGAAGAAATTTGATAATTTTTTTTTGAATTCCCAACTCGTCGGCAGTTTCTAAGTGAGGAACTTGTATCAGAAGAAATTTCCCAAAACACAGTGTAGAGCATGGTGTATTTTCCTGTAAGTGATAACTTATATTACAATCTATCGTTCGATTAAATAAAACTTAAAACTCTTGAAAAATATTACAGTCGGACCCCGATTTAAAGAATTCATAGGGACGGAAAATATTCTTTTTTAAATCGGGGATAATTCGTAATATCGAAGGAAAAATATAAAAAAAATTGACTAACCTTATTTTATTTTATAACCGTCGTTGAACCGACCTAATTTTTGGGTTTACGACTACTAATATTGAACCAACCTTGTAATTTTGAACCCAATTCAAAAGACAAGGGAACTCCTGGGTCAAGTATTGGGAGAAATTTTGCCTTCGTGGAGGACTTTTTGATGGAATTAACCAGCATTTGCTTTACATGAAGAGGAAAACCACGAGAACCTCCCACGGTTAGCCTGACGGCAAAGGAAACTCTAACCCATGATCCGTCTACCCCATAGGATATTTCATGTCAGCACTATGGTTGGTGCAAGGATGCGGGTTTCCCGGATGCGGATTCGTATCGACCAGCCATCGTGAGATTCGAACCCGGTTTATATCATTGGAAAACGTTCTATCCCCTGAGCCATTGCAGCTCTGACTAATCTTACGAAATATCCGAACCTCTCTAATAAGCTAATGCACAAAATAAATAGAAATCTTACACTTTTCAAGAATTTATAATACAATGATTACGCGCAGATTAATTTGAAATTTTAAAGCATTTCGTTAGTAAGGTTTGCTTATTTCCATGATTTCATACTTTGAGAAGTTCTTTTTCGACTTCATGGAGAGAAGAAAATACTCCTTCATTTACATCTTACTGCATTAGGTAAGTTTTCACTAATTCCAAACCATGCAAAGCATAAAAAAAATAAGTTTTCACTGAAGATTCATTATCATTGACTTCTCAGTTGCTATTCAGTGTTTCCTATTAATCTACTTCATATAATTCGTTAAATCGCGAAATTCGAAAAATAGGGGTCCATTAAAACGGGTTCGACTGTACATCGTCAATTAAGTTAATAAGCAATGGACATTGTTACGGAACCGTCGCTAGACTTTGGAAAGTGGAAAAAGAATTACTACCAATTTCTTCATGTGGAAAAAGAAATTCTACCAATTTCTTTAGGAAATAGAATGACATAGCCTCACAAATTATCGCCAATTTAATTAAAATAATTTTAAATTTTATTTCTTCAAATTTTATACTGTCTTTTGTTTTTTATATTTTATTTATACAGCATTAACGGCCCTTACCAGTAAGGAATTATGCGTATAAGGGGACCTATTTTAATAATTATCCAAAAATTTTTAAATGAAATTTTTTTTCTTCTAAATCTAAAATTTTGATTAATAAGAAATTTCTTTGTGCCCCTTACAGACATGAAGACAACTGTCTACTTTCCATTTCATATGAAAAAATAGAAAAATGATTTTCATATTTCCAATGCTAAAAATAAATAAAAGCAAAAACTGAAATTTGTAATTTTTTTTAAAAATATTATCGGCTTGGGGAGGAAGCCAAATGCTCCATTATTCCCACTTTTACAAAACCTCTGTTTTTTAAAAAATCTTTTTATTTAAATTACTTATGCTGAACACGATAATTTAGTTTTTTTTTTTTATTTATTATTTATTTATTTTCTAATCGTATTTCGATTAAGAACAAAGACGCTACTTCCCTCCCTTCTCAACGTCTTGCATGACCGTTATTTCTAAATCATTAGGAAGTATTCAATTGAAATGAAAATGCGATGAAATTTTTTTTTTTTTAATATTTCAGTTTGAGAGAAATGTGACAGTAAAATAAAAAGATGCGAGAAACATTAATACACCTGCTTCCGTCTTCGTGTGATAAACAACACGGAAGCTACCTCACCTATTTCCTTTTTTATAATTTCTGGACTAGACTAATTGCATTCCTTGCAAACATACATCCAAAAGAATTTTTGTTAAACAACAAACCTTTGGAAAATATTTATTTTTCCGACGAAGACAAACATGTCTCCAAAATTTCTTAGTAAGCTGATTCCTAAGCGACAACTACCAGACAATTTCATATTTTACCTGCACTACAGATGGACTGTGCTGCTGTTGGTAACTCTCTGTTTAATTGTAACCTGTCGACTGTTTCTTGGTAACACTTTTGCTTGTGAAGTTACCAACATTTCTGCTTCTCAACGCCTTATAGAAACTGGTTGCTATGCTGGTAATGTCTATTCCCTCCCTGGAGAATATTTTAATGATGTAAACGTTCCTACAGCGGATCCAAGTACTCGGGGTTTTCGAAGGTACCAAACATACTACTCTTGGGTGAATTTGTTCTTCCTGGTGCATGCTTTTAATTTCTACCTCCCTCACTTGTTGTGGAAATCATATGAATCTGGCTACTTATGTCGTTTGACCTCAGGCATCGAATGTTATAAAGGAGAGAAACGGAGCATGGAACTTTGCTATCTTGCCAAGTACATACTGGTTACGCAAGGTAAGCACAAACTGTACACGTGCTTTTACATTTTGTGCGAGATCTTTAATTATTGCATGGCATTGTCGCATACTCTGTGGTTGGTGTACTTTTTTGATGTTACCGGTGTGCCCGATTTCCTACATTTTCAAATTAAAACCTGGTCTGACTTCCAGTTGTTCTATTTCCCCAAATACGGCATCTGTACCTATCATGAACTTTATAGACATTTCACACCTGCTCAAGAATACAGTGGTACGTGCCTGTTGCCTTTAAACCAACTATATATGCTGATGTTTCTCTTCGTCCATGCTTGGTATATTTTCTTAACCATCTCAGCTGGAATCGTATTGGTGTTTCGAATCGTTCTTTTAATACCTTCTGTGAGAATGAATGTTACACGTTTTTATGCGCCCCTACCGGAGAGACCGATTCTGAAATCTCTGTGCAGCAGACTGTCGTACTCTGATTGGTTCTTCTTGACTAGATTCCAAAGGGTTATGAACGACATAGATTTTGCCCAAATGTTGGAAAAAATCACAGTGGTGTCTCAATTCAAGACTTACGAAGTTGACAGCGATGAAAATAAAATCTGTATGTGTGATGAATATCCAAGAGATCTTGATAACTCTGATACTACTTCACCCGTTTAAATATTCTACTGAGTTTTAGAAGGTTATTAGTGTATTTGAGTTTAACTATTCATGTTCAGTTCCGATTTTATTGATAAAAAAATGGCAACGAGCATTAAGAAACGCTGCGAGCCGAAGTAGGAAAATCATTAAACATTTTAAGAATTGAACATTCTATGAAATTGAAGGCAATACTTCTGTATTAGACCATCAAGTGCTATAGTATGTATGAAAATTTAAATAAATATAGAGTTTGAATTCTGGGAAAATGTGTTTTAGTATCATGAAAACTTCCTGATAAACTATTGTTTAATACTTTATTGCTATTATAATTTACTTAATTATAATTTAATACTTTATTAATATTAATTCTACTGCATTTTTATTGCATTAATTGTCCGAACCTACAGACTAATTATTTCTGTAGAATTTAATATACGACTTCTTTAAGACTTAAGTTCTCAGGACCTATTCGTTCAAATTTCGCCTTATAAAATTACTTTCTTTAAAATGACTTAAAAATTTATAATAAATTTTCTTCCGACTATTATTAAACAAAATAGTAAAACGTAATAAATTATTTTTTTACAAAAACTTTTTATGCAATTATCTTTGGATAAACGAATCTTATAATTGTGTAAAAAAAAAAAAGATAGACTGGTTGGTAGGGCACTGGGCCCATGTCGAAGAGATCGTGGGTTCGATCCCCACTTGCCGAAGACTCCCCTTGTAGTAAATGGTGATTGATGCACGTTAAATCTGTTGGGTCACGAATTCCTCCATGATCCCATAACAAATCAATATCTCTGGGAGTACTGATCTTGTCTTCTGGATTGGGATCAAAATTACAAGGATACAGAGTTGAACATTGATAGTCGTAAATCCAGAATTGGGTCGACTGTTCAACAACGGTTATGAAATAAAATAAAAAACCATTCATAGGGATCATATTTCTCAGAGTGTAGTTACCCCCAATATTTAAAGGGCCAGAAATCTAAGGCCATCGAAGAGAAGGTATGTTTTTTTGTGTTTGATTTCGTAACTTAATATATCGTCTGCACTAATTAATTAGCATATTTGAGGCAGGTTGTCGGGCTACCGATGCAGGGGAGCATAGGTCTAAGAGCAAAATTGTGATATCAGGTTTTCGGATCATCCTCAGGGATGTTTCCCAGACCGACGCCAATGGCCATTGTGCAGCTCGACATAAATAAACTACTATTACTACGTGAAGATCCGAACAAATAAGTCAGGATGATTCTTTGTACACAGTATTCGCGATCGCAACACTCGAATACGCAATTTGGGAGGTGGGGGGATCGGTTTCTCTCCTCAGTTCTGTAGGAATGAACTACGATATTTTCAGCTTTTGAAATATTTTCCTTATTTAATTCTCACAAATATTTTTTTTAAATTTCAACAACGCTTTTTTTTAGAACTATGTTCAATGTAGTTTTCAATTCCATATAGTTTCCTAACTTAGAAGTTTTTAATCTATTTGAATATCAAGACAGAAACTAACATACTTCCTTCTCCTATGACTCGCCACACGCTAATGGTGAAAGAATGTGAAGTGTTGTCATAGGTAGAGACTTCTGCTCTATGCCACCTATAGTCCATTTCGATAGCCAATAAAAAAAAAGCATATTCTCACAATCATGCCGTAGGCCATGACATTATGGACCTTCAAGCTCCAGTACCCCTTGCTTACAACAGGGTTTCCACTCAATTTCAGAAAAAAAATTCCCTGACTTTTCCAGGTATATCAGGTAAATTTCACTGAAACTTAATACCATATTTTATCTATACTACGGAATTTTTCATTAAAAAATTTTGATTCTTTTATTTGTAATGCCAAGTATTAGATTTTCTATGTAAATTAAATATCATTATATGAGGAAGGAAGCATTTCAGTTTGTCTAAAATGAAATTTTTTTACAATAAATAATTGTAATAGATGTTAAAATTATTCAACTTGAATCTCAATAATTGAGTACTGTTACTGACAATTTTAAGACTGGTTTTTTTCCATCTACAATAATGAAGGAATTTTCCAGGTTTTTGCAAAAAAATTGCAACTTTCCCTGAGCAGTGGGAACCCTGTTACAACAGGCTGTTGTGGCAGTTTACATTGTACAAAATAAAAAATGCTGTACAATGAAGGACTTTTGTCCTAATAATCAGATTTTTACACATTAACATATAATCTTCCAAGGTTCAAAATTGACGTAGCTTCCCAGGTAGCAAAGTGACATTATCTAACATTAGAAAGAAGCAATATTATACTGCCGTGCTAGAATTCTGAATACTATCTAATATTAGAGCTAATATAAATTTGACATGCAGTCGTCATTTTCGATGCTTAATTTTTAAAATTGGCGATCGAAATGGGCTACAGGTGGCGTAGAGCAGAACTCTCTACCTATGGCAACACTTCGCATGCTTTCACCATTAGCGTGTGGCGAGTCATAGAAGGAAATTCGTTAGTTTTTGTTTTGATTTTCAGCTATATTGAAATCTTTTTAGTTAGGAGACTATATGGAACTGAAAACTACATTAAACATGGTTCCAAAAGAAAGTGTCATGGAAACTTTAAAAAATATCTTTAACAATTAAATGTAAAAATATTAAAAAAAGGAAAAATATTGTAGTACATTCCTATTCGTGATCATAACGGTCAAATACGCCATCTGGGGAGAAAACCGGTTCCATGCCTTTGACCCTTTCCTCGCCTACTCTTTTCAGTTATATAGGAATGTACTACTCCACCTTGATTTACTTGCAAAAAAAAAGTTTTTTAGATTGAAAAAGCTATTCTAAAATAACCTTAGATTCTTTTAAATGCCTGAATGAAAGACGTTTTTTTTTTATACTTTTTTTGTATTTATTTAAAATATCTGAAAACTGATTGAGCTGATTTTGTAATCAAACAGAAAACAAAAATGATAGGTAAAAAAAGCTTTATAAAATGTATAAAAGAAGAATACATATAACAAACAAGTGTACACATTAATTTAGGGGTTTGAATTGACAATTTAGTTAGGATGTGAAATTATTTTATCAATCATCCGATAAACAGTTTTAATGAGCCAACTATTTGAGTTCTTTTCAGGGGTGCCAAGTTGCTTTGATACCATACGAGTCGCTGAGAACTTCACCATACGAGTCGCTGAGAACTTGAAATCCATTTGAAGACGAAGAACATCACAGATTTACGTATTCAATTTGAGTTATCAAGACTTGATAATGAACTTAAGTTAGAGGGAGATATATTTTTATCAGGCATCTGATAAGCAGTTCTATAATGATAATAATTATTTGAATCTTTTACACTAATGCCTGCTTTTTTCATACCATCAAAGGGTTTTTCCATTTGCCTGACATCATGGAAGCTTCTTTTGCTTGAGGAGAAGCAATGAGATGGAATTTCTCCCGAAGAATGAAGCTGGGGTGAGTTTTCAGGGTTCCAAATTGGAGTGGAAAAGTTTATTTGTCTTGCATTTTGACCTAGGCGAGATAAAGACGCTTCACTCGTAGAACTGTCGACAAAATTCAAAGTCTTCTCAGTTGGTGACTTGAGCTGACTTAGAGTTGTAAAAGAATGGGCTCCTGGAAAAAGAGTAATCTCATGTAAAAGTAATTTTTTTTATAAAGGTGTTTAATTACGTGACCAGCTACAAGATGGTTGGACAGTATTGAGAAGGACTTAAAATTGTTGGGAATAAAGAGGTGGAAAAATCTAGCTCAAAGTCATCCTGCCTGGAGGCAGCTAATTGAGAAAGCCTTGGCCTGCACTAAGCTGTAGTGCTGACGAAGAAGAAGTCGAATTAAGTATATCATATTAAAGTAGTACAGTTTATTTATTTGGAAAGAGATTCAATTACAGGGGTTTGTTCAGAAAGTAATGTTATTGAATTTATTGTAAGGCATTCCAGCATGCTCACACTAGTTGGAATCGGTAAAGAAGATAAACTTATAATAGCTGAATCGCTAAATTATTTCCAACTGTTTGGAGAGTAAGGACAAACATTTTTGTAAAGTCTATTTCTTCTCTTGTGCAAACCGTAATGGATTACAGGAGGGATTGTTATCAAGCTTTCTGGGAATTTTGCAACACAAACATTTTTTATATTATGATAACGCTGGCCAACGGGGAAGATTCTTTGTAGACATGGATGTCACTCTAAAAATAATTTAAGACTGAATTTATTTTTCGAACAATTCACAGTCTGGCGTTGTTCACCAGAATTTTCAGAAATTTATAGCTCACTGACGATCCATAATAATGACACATATGATCATCAGTGATTTAATTGTTTTTACTAAAAAAAAAATTTAATATTTTTCCGTCATTTATCTTTTTACAACCAACTAATAGTGTATTGTTATTCACATCTCTACTTATTTTTCACGTCTTAGCCTCATAAATTTCTTTTTAAAAAAATAATCTTAAAACGCTGTTGGAAAAAATGCGAATTCAACCAGATTTAGTTGATAGAATCAGATGTTAAAGTTTAATCTATAAAATTTTTTCATTGCAGTGTGACATCATTATTTGATCACTTCACAATAATTTTAAAAAGTAATTTATTTTTAACAGAAAAACATTTGTTACATTTTTAAGAATTTTTTGTTGTCTAAATGTGAAAGAGATATTAAATGATGGAATTTATTTTACATAGACTGAAGAGTGGCATCCATGTGTGCTGGAACACCAAATCTTTTCCCAGCACAAAGGGAGGATTTCTTGAAGGTTGTGTAGGGATCAGGGAAGAAAAGCTCATGCTAGAAGGGCACTGAGGAAAACCTAACTAGTGTGACTGAATTTTTGAATTTAGACCATTATTTAAGGCAGAAGGATTAAACATTCCAAGAAGTACCAGTCCCAGATTGCAGACAACTGGAAATTTTATTATGACACTGCACCTTGGCAATCTGACTTCTCTGTGTCTCGCTTCCAGTCCAATTCAAAGGTACTAGCTACTCATTCGGAAAAAATTTACAAAATATTTTACACATGGGGAATTTTAGGGATTTTTACAGTCATCAAAATAAAAAAACTATGATATTTTCTTGTCATGATTAACATTAAATAAACTTAAAATGTTACACATTAGGTTTACTCCACCCCATAGGTACCACCACAGCTTTTTGTAGTCACCTGCTTTCTCCCACAGAAATGAAGGCATTGCTGAAGCATAGGGCTCAGCAAAAGGCAGGCTGTTTCTAAGGTAGGCTACATGCTGAAAAGGCAAACAGGTGGTGAATTCCTATACTTTTGCCTTGAGCCGCGATGGCTCAGGGGATAGAGCATTCACCTTCCAATGAGGTGAACCAAGTTCGAATCCCAACAATGGCTGCTCAATACGAATCCGCATCCAGCTTGCACCGACCACAGTGCTGACGTGAAATATCCTCAGTGGTAGACGGATCATGGATTAGGGTCCCTTTGCCGTCAGGCTAAGCGTTGGAGGTTTTTGTGGTCTTCCTCTCCATGTAATGCAAATGTAAACTAATTGTAAAATTTATTGGGGGCTCATCAGTGAAGAAAACAAAGATCCAACTCCACCTGCATCTAAGATAGATATGCTTCCAGTACCAATTTATTTAGGCTCTTTTGTTGTCTAAAGATTCAGGGAAGCATCTTGTATTTTTAGAGATATAACACAGAATCTTAAGAGTTAAGTTTGTTCATAAGTGTTGTTGGTTCACAGTTCATTGTAATAAATTACATGCATACAAGGCTAAGTTGAACAAGGAACATTTGGAAGTCAAATATATTTAGGAAAATAGCCAGATCTCCAGACCTAAATCTTAAAGATCATGTCTGAGAAACAAAGCAATTATAAACCCTTCCAAAGCTAAAATCTGCTTTAATGGAGTGGGATTTACTATGCAAAACTTGTCTATTATAAACAGCATGAAAGTGCATTGTGGTCAAGGATGGTGATGCATATTAAACACTCCACTATGCCATGCTACATCATTTTTGTACTGTTATGCACATTAAATCATTTAAGTGGACGTCTTTTTGCATGCTTTGCCATATTTCAGGAACTGTCTCATTACACAATTACATAATCCGTATAATAATAATTTTATTTAACAATGGTCAAATTAGTTTCAAATTGTAAGGTACACAAATTTTTATATCATTTTAAAATTCGATCAAATAGTTTGTAAGTTATAAAAATTAAAAAAAGGGTTTAATAAATTGTAATTTATAAAGAACTATTAACAAATAATGTTAAAATTTTAGTTTTTTCATAAAATATGTTTTTTCAGACTGCTATTAAGTAAAAAATTAATTATTAAAAAGTATTTTTTGTATAGAAATAATTATTTTCTGATAATATTGTGTAAAACTTTTTTTTTAATTCCCTTTAACTTCTTCTCTTTCCCTTAAATTGAAATTAACATTAAGGGGCCTAAACTTTCAGCTACCATTGTGACCCAATTTTCTAAATTGCATACATTGATCACACAGGGTTCCCACTCAATTTCAGAAAAAGAAAAATTCCCTGACTTTTCCAGGTAAATTTAGATGAAAATTGAGACCATATTTTCAGCAGAAAACTTTGATTCTATTATTTGTAATGTGAAATATTAGATTTTCTGTGCCAAAAGTATTATTAAATGAGGAAGGGAACATTTCAGTTTGACTAAAATGTGAAATTTTTACAACAAATAATTGAAATAGATGTTAGAATTATTTAACTCAAATCTGAATAACTGACTGCTGTTACTGACAGTTTTAAGACTGGTTATTTTCAAGGTTTAATATAGGAATATTACAGATTTTTGTAAAAAACAAAATTGCAACCTTCCTTGACAATTCCAGGTTTTCCTGACCTGTGGAAATCCTGCTCACATTTTGAAGGTGAAGAATTAAAATCTGACAAAAGAATGGATTTATTATTAGAATTAAAGAAATGAAAGGCTTATTCTAGGGGTGCTCAACCTGCGGCCCGCGGGCCAAATGCGGCCCGCCAACGCTCGATGTGCGGCCCGCGGCCGCAATCTGAACAAAATGAAGAAAAAAAATTTAATATTTGTTTTTAAAAAATAATAAAAAAAATTCGGTAATTTAAATTTACAGTTTTAAGTTTTTGACGCACCCAATCTCAATCAATGTAGTTTTTTGATGGTTAACGTTACGGATTTCAGCATAGTTTTAAAAATCCCAATATTTTTAATACATCATTATTACGATTTACGAATTTTAATTACCACTTTTGACGCTTTTCGTATGTGCCGATTCCAATGACTTTTCGGTAGTTATTGCTACCCATTTTCAAGTAGTTTCTGAAATAGCGATTTTTGAAAGTTATGAAATGCTTTATTTGTGCAAACTTCATGGAAAATCTAAATGACTTTAGATCCTTTCTTCAACAATTATTGCTGCACATTTCCGCCCGGTTTTTAAAACTTCGATATATTAGCATGATATTATTACGAATCGCGAGTAAAGAATCGCTCATTTAGATAACCATTTTTTGACATGGCTTATTTGTAACGATTTTATCGCGAATCAAATTATTTTACAATCGTTATTTTAGAAATTATTGCTACACATTTCTACAAGGTTTTGAAAGTACCGATATTTTTTATACGCTATTGCGACATTTTAATTTCAAATCTCGCATTTAAATTACATAAAATTTTGATGGACTTTATTTACTCCAATTTCATCTAAAATATTAAAGTATTTTGGTTATTGTTTTAGTAGTTATTACGTTTTCCCCGTGATTTAAAAAGATTATGATATTTTTAATACTTTGACAGCAAGCGAGTTTTGAATTGCGCATTAAAATAATTATTTTTTACGTGCTTTGTTTGTGCCGATTTTATCATTTGCGTTGTACCGATTCTAACACTAATTTTTTAAGAGGTTTTTCGAAAGTGTTTTTTCTTCTTTCCCGTTATTGCTGCATTGTTATTTGTGATTTAGAATATACCTGATATTTTCACACAATATTACAATTCGTGAAATTCGATTCAGCTTTAATTTTTTTTCGTAACTTGAAAAGTAATTACGTATCTTAGCCAAATCAAAACCTTCCCAGGAAAAAAAATGAGACGTGTTTAAACGCGGTCCGTTTTGCAAAAAAATAAATAAATAAATAATTCAAAAAACGGCATAATTCTTAAGTCCCATGAACACGTGCAAGTTTAACAACACACATCGAACCTATTCTTTTTGTTGTTACATGTAATTTAAAAGTCATACATCGTAATTTGTATTTACGCTATCTGAAAATTGCGCATCGCATTTCGTATTAACATTAACGAGATTTAAAAATAATCCATCGCATTTCGTATTTACGGGATTTAAAATCACATATCGCGATTCGTATTCTGGTGTTTAAAATATCATCCGTTGCTACTTTTCTCGCACGCGTTTTAAAAACCATATATCGCGATTCATATTCATGTATTTTAAAAATCAAGAGTTGTGAGTAGTCCTTTCGCAATTTAAAAGCCACGCGATTCGTATTCACGCGATTTGAAAAACAAGCATCGAGTTTATTATTTACGCAATTTAAAAATCACACATGGCAATTCGTATTCAAGCAATTAAAAAATAACACATAGCAATTCGTATTCAAGCAATTAAAAAATAACACATAGCAATTCGTATTCAAGCAATTAAAAAATAACACATCGCTATTTGTATTTCCGCGATTTAAAAACCCAGAAAGGAAGAACACCATCTAGGACAAATTCCAAAACTGATTATGTTATTTGCTCTAAGTTTAAATACTACCCACAACAACAGCTTTTGTCGAAAGACTGTTTTCCAGAATGAATTTGGCCTGTTCAAAATTACAGAGTAGTCTTTAAATACAATCATTACATTTTCATTTAATGGCTCAAAAAATATCACATGATCAAGTATATAAAATTATCCCAATATTCAAAAACTTTGCAAATTACAGTGTAACCATTAAGACATTTTTTAAACCATTTTCTATCTTCTTGGAGCATTTTATATCATTTATGATTATATGCTGGGAAATGATTTGTATATCATTAAATTTTATTTGTATAAAAAATTTATTTAAGTTAAGTTTCGAAAAGTAATGTAAATTTTATTGATTCTTAATTGATTGTGTATTAATTGTAAATAATAAGTGTCATGTTAAAAATATATTCGTCATAAAAAGTTGTAAACAAGTATCTTAATAGTTTTTTATTATTAAGGAAAATAGTTCCTTAAAATTTAATGTGTTTTCTTCTTTCTTTTTCTTCCCTCTCTTAGCCTCTTATTATTAATTTAAAATAAAAATGTCTGAAAGATAAAGTACATTCTTTAATAAATGCTAAGTCTTATTTTCCACTTAAGGGGTTTAGTTTTAGTTTTAATAATTTTTAACCCTATAAACTTTCTTTAAATCAAAGTATTTAATTTGAATTTATATTAATGACTAGAATATTTATTTATTTGAAATTTAATTCTATGAAAAAAAAATTAACGTTAAGATTTATGTTTAAATGGACTTTTGTATTTTGTAATGTGATAAAAAAAATTTCAATTTTTCCATAGTTTTTTAATTATTTCAATTTATCTAAATTTTTTCCGATAAATTGATTCTGATTTTCGAATTCTGTTTTCCTTCTTAAGTAATCAGTTTTGCATTTTCTAATTTTAAACGTTTTAAAGTATTGTATTTTCTGCAAAGAGATTACAAGGTTAACCGACAAAAAGAATTTAGTGTTATATAAACAATGATGTTTATATAGCAATCACCACCAACAATTGCTTTCAATATGTCGGTCTAAACACTTTGGCATGCGGCCCTTCATTGGTCAATCTGCTGTGCATGTGGCCCTTCACTGAAAAAGGTTGTGCACCCCTAGCTTATTCAGAGAAAGTGTTTCTGACTTATTTCATAATTCAATTAATAATAATAAAATAATTTCATAAATCACTTGTTAATTAGCATACATGAAGTCTAACCATGGAAAAATAAAATTAGCCTTGAAGTACATGAGAATTTGATTAAAAAAAGTTATTCAAGGTAATTCTTTATTTCATTAAACATCTCTGAATAATTTTTTATAATGTATTGTGGGAGCAACTAAATATTTAGATGCAGCTTTATGAATTTCATAAGACTGTTCAAATTTGTTTAAATGTGATCTTTTTACCATAAAATATGTACAAAAATAAAAACACAGTGAAATTTACCTTTGTTGAAATGATCAGTTGAAACTGGAAAATTATAAGATGATTGAAGATATTGGGGATGAATTTCACCTTCACTAAGAGAATAGTCTTTTTCCTGAAATAACAACACATTTTAGATATAACCTTAAAATACAAAAAAGTACTATTAGAATATAAGAAACATTAGCAATATAAGTGATGCTAATAATCCAATACAAATAGTTTATCAATTAAGCATTTTTTTTAAAGCAAAATAAGAATCTAAAATAACGTCAAATCTAGTAATCCTATTAACATAATTTCAACAAATATTACTTCGGTAAAAATACTAACATAAGAAGTTTATAGTTTATTTTATAATTTTAATAACTATTGTTACATTTTGATGTTTCATTAAATTATTGTATTAAAAACAACACCTGATTGAAACCTTTACACCCGAAACAACACCCGATTGAAACAACCCCGACTGAAACCTTTACTGAAGTTTTTAAATACATTCAAACACTAATCCTAAAAAGTTAAAAGACTCAAACTTATTACCACTTTCCAAATGGACTTATTCCACTTTAAAAACATAACAGCACATTTCATAAATCAGTCAATAGTATGTTAAAAAAAAATTAAACATTCTCACAAATACCCATTGTGGGTAACAGGGTAATAGATATTGAGGCAGCCGGCCAGGTGGCCGAGCGGTTAGCGTGCCTGACTGCGAAGCCATAGGCTGCGGGTTCGAATCCCGCTCTGGGCATGGATGTTTCTCTCTCTCTTTGTGCTGTCCTCTGTTGTGTGTGTGTATGATGTGTGAATGTGGCCCACCCTATAAACGGGTTTGTGGCAGTGTGGCGTGGGCAACGTTGCTCGCCTCCGTGACTTTGGTTCACAGGTGCCCACTGGGTAACGCGAAATGAGCAACTATTCTGGCATAGTATAGGCAAAGATACAAATTCAGTGCCTGCCATTGGAGAAAAAAAAAAAAAAAAAAAAAGATATTGAGTCTTTACATTTCTGTGACCAAGGTTATGAGGATAGCCAATGACCAGCAACGCACTGTCCATCCTTGCATCCAAGACAAGTTGGGTGGACTTCAATCCTTACCGGTTATGGAATGCAAGTGCTACGAATCCCCACAGAGTAAACTCCAAAAGAAAGGACTTAGGAAAACAAAAATCTTATTAACTTGATTAGATATTTCTTTTTAACAACAACAAACAGAATTTTTGTTTAAATTTTATTTCTGTAACCGTCGTTAAACAGCCGACCCAATTTTCAGTTTACGGCTACCAATGTTCAATGCCGTAGCCTTGTAATTTTGAACCCAATCCAGAAGACAAGGGAACTCCAGGATCAAGCATTAGGAGATATTTTGGCTTCATGAAGGACATTTTGATGGAACTAACTCGCATTTGCGTTACATGGAGAGGAAAACCATGAAAACCGCCCGCGGTCAGCCTGACGGCAAGGGGATTCTAACCAATGATCCGTCTACCACTGATATTTCACACCAGCGGTCTGTGCGAGTTGGGTGCGGAATTCAAATCGACCAGCTATTGCTTGGATCGAACCCGGGTCACCTCATCAGTAAGCAAGTGCTCTATCCCTTGAGCCACCATAGCTCCTTAAGTATTTAAAATAATTCAACCTATCTGGGAACAATACTAAGGAAAAGTTTTAATAAAAAGTCATAGAGAAAAAGATGCTTATTATTATATTGACAAAAATATTTATCAACCAAGCAAATTAATTGTTAAAAAACATTCAGAACTATGAAACACTAAAAAACTATGAGATTTTTAAAACATGATTTAACTTAGTTAAAAAAATATTAAAGGCAGTATAAAAAGAATTATTTATTCAAACATAAATCACACTCGAACATCCTGAAGCGTATGACACATGTGTGATGTCAATATGTTAGTGTAATAATTAAGCCTAAAGTATAGCATTAAAAAGTGATCTATAAATGAAATAATTAGCTGCAATATCCATAAAAATGTTGCACGGGAAACAATGATAGTTAAAAATGTCCCTTGGTAGCAATAAAGAAATAAACAAAATTCTTTATTTGAAATTCATTATAGGATTGACACTAAAAGATAAAGTGAAAATTTTTTAAAATATGTCTTTTTTCTTCTTAAATATTAATTTAACATTCAATGTTAGAATGCTGTTCTTAATTCCTTGCTTTGAAAAAAATTACTGAGGATAACACAGGGCACTTTAGTAATGTGTGTAATTTTCCCAAAAGAATTTTAACGAGTTCAAAGCTCTTGTAACTGTTTCGATTATTTAATGTTATGGCACAATTTGTATTTACCATAACTAAGATGCAACATCATTATGAGTAAACAAATAAAAGTTAATAAGAATTGCAATAAGGTTCTATAACAATAGTAATTTTTTCTAAGAAATTAAACTGTTATAGTGTAATATACAAAGATAAATGTTTTAGGATATTCCTATGTTTTTTTAATACCCCAAATAATTTAAAACTGATATTAAATAAGAAAACAATATTTTTTGATGGAACCTTCAAAATGTCTTTATTAAATTGTTTGTTCTGATTGAAGTGAACAAACACTATAATAGCATTAGTGTATAAAAAAAAAAGTACAGCTGATTATCTAACTTATAAAAAATATTTTGAATAATCAGTAAATGTATAGTACATGTTCTTAGAGTCATTCTTAAAAATACATCATAAGACCATTGAAAATATTTTTTCAACACCAATTATCCACAAATGTTTAGACAGCTTTCACTATGCAGTTGATAAGTTAGATCTAAATTCCTGGCTTAATTTTTTTCAAGTGTTTTTTAAACTAATTTTGTAATACCAGACAGCTTATTAATGACTGCCGATTTTAAGGATAAATTGAAGAAAAACAGGAAACGATAGATATGTACAGTTTGTTGTATTTAATTAACCAGATAATTTATTCTCACCAAGTTTCACAATTAGTTACAAAGTTTACCAACGGATGGCTATATTGATTGATAAAAAGTATTTTGAAATTTTAGGAGAAAAAATACCCTAGTTAACTAAACTAAATCCATCAATCTTTTATAGCTTTCTAATATTTTCATGCTTAAGACTAGTATTCTATAAAATATTATTAGCAAATGCAACTTTGTCTTCAATAGTTCAAACAAAACAAAATCTTTTTAATCTAAATCTTTAAATCTTTATGTTCATAAATCATATGTATTTTTACACCATAACATTAAAGAACGCTTGTTAAGTTCAAAGAATTCTTCTATAGAATTCGAGATTAAAGCTTGGTTTGTATATGACTAGAAGAATATACATAAATAGCATTTGAAAACAATCTTATTCCAAATTGTAGATTAATATTAAACATCATAGAATGAGTTAAAATTTTTATGAAAACAAGTAAAATAATGTATACATTTACAAGTTACGAAAAAAGAACAAATATAAGAGAAAAAACAAAATAACTAACCTCACTAGATTCAGCAACAGTAGAATTTAGATTAGCAGCACGATCTACAAGTACAAAAAAAAATTCATGTGTACAAATCATTCATTATCTTCTTTTAAATAAAGCTGTAATATGCGCACTGTATAACATATCTTACAAATAATACAAAACATCAACACAAATGAATTTAAATACATACCATGAAACGACAAGAATTTCAAATGAAATGGAATTTCTCCTTCCGAAAGGATGTCATCGAGAAAAGGACTATCACTGACAGGAGTTACTGATACAGAGCTGTTATTGGAATGTTCAGGTACTTCTAAAGTTTGCATCCAATTATCTATAGTAACAGCACAGTCTGACTGTGTGGCAACAGTTGCACTTTTCTTAATTTCAGCCTCAGATTGAGATGCTGCTGCTGCTGCCTGAGTAGAAACACTGAGGAACTGTTTCTTTGTTTGGTTTGATTCGAGATAATTGGTGCACTGGTTAGCTTTTTCCAACGTTCGAATGGGAGACGTATGCACACTTCTGTTGATCAAATAAGGACTGAACTGTAAAGACACATCTCTGGTGTGAATGGGTCGTTCGTTGTTGCTGAAAAAAATTAAGCCTTCATTAAAATTTGTTACAAACTGCCACATTAATCGCATAATTTAAAATTAAATGTCGCAAGTACAGGATAGAGGAGTAAGATTAGACTAATTTTCAAATCCAAATTCCACGTAAAGTAGTTTTAAAAACTGAAATCTGAATTAAAGCATATTCCTTCATAATGTGTAATGAGAGATTAAAGTGGCTGAAAGTCTATCAATTCAAGCCCTGTCACTTTTTAGCACTAAAAAGCTGAACATTGCTGTATACCTTGAAAAACTGAAAGGGCCAGTTTAGCCCATCCCAGATTTTTGGTTTATAGATTAATTAGGCATTCAAAATCTCTAAAATGTGTTGAAATATATATATTTTTTTAATGAAATTGGGGTACCAAAGGGTATCTTACACCCATAACTATCTAGGGTTATGGGATGCTTACCAAAATACCTAAGAGGCAACTCTGGCCCCCCTTGTCATTCTAGATATAAGATTCGACAGACACGTTTCTAAAAGGCTAACACATGAATGATTAAATAAGTATTTATATAGGAAATGAGGGGTGCCAAACTAATCCCTCTTGTTTTACATCTTTTAAAAACGTGAGCTGTATTAAAGAGAAAAAAGTTGTTTTTCATTTCTTTTAAAACCATAAGTTAAACATCGATTTTTTCCCAAATAATAATAAAAAAAAAAGTTTTGGGCAAAGCATCTTAAGAAATGGAAAATTATTATTCGAAAGGTTAAAATACCAAACGTTTTATTCATAAAAAAATTACACTAATTTTTATGTAGAGCTTGTCCTATAATTCTTTTTTAATGATTTGTTTATCTCATAATTTTAGAGCATAAATTTTTTATAATTTCTATTAAAACTGGTAATGAAAGTAAAATCATTGAAACTTTCTTAACCACAAAAATATAAACACAATTTAAGCATGTAAACATACATTTGAAAAAGTCTATATGAAAGAAATTAGTACAATTTTGTCACAGCAGACAAAACAATCAATAAATTGGAACTAGTCATTTATCATTTAACTTTCCTTTTAGAAAAGATTTGATCGATTCTATATAAAGGTGAATTGTGAGTGCTAATTTAATATTTTGTTAAAGTAACATAGAGATAGAAAGGCAATGCATAATTTGTAATTGACATTATTTTATTGTTGTTAAATTAATAGAAATAAAGACAATTTGTTTTTCTCCTTATAACACAAATCTCTTGAAATTTAGCCGCAAAGATACCATATTCACTGAGTTAAAAATAAAAAATTACTATTTCTTATAATAAAATTTAATATGAACAACCTATTTTGAGCTTGGCATAAAGCCTGATACAAGTAAAGGATTGAATTAAGAGTTTAATGGAACAAATTGCTAGGATTGTTTTACCATAACAAATGTTCAAGATAAAATAATCAAGTCTGATGAGAGGGAAGGAAATTTCTTGTTTGAACACAGTGAATAGTCTCCACTGCACTTTATATGCTTCTTGATAAGCAACTACAATATTATTTTTTTAATTGAGTTTCAGATTAATACTAGTTAAAAAATACAAAAAAAATGTTAAGAATAAATATCTAATGAATACAATTTAAAAAGGTAATCCTAAATAGCAAATTACTATAAATTTGGAAGATAAATTAGTAAATTAGAATTCTTTGATTAAACTCGAAAAACAGGAAGATAATATATGGTTAAAAATAAAAATAAATAAAAATCATAAAAAGATTTTGAAATACAAATCAATGCACTACCTGGAGTTATTTAGAGGTTTATTTTCGGCAAATGATTCACTCTTCATAACATGGTTGTTGAAAACATTCATCAAATTTTCGACTTTTGAAGTTACAGCAGCTAATTGTTGCTCAAGGCTACAATTTAAAGATTCTGAAAGTTTAAAAGAACATTAGTAATGAAACAGTTATGCTATTATGTCATTTCTAAAAATCTAAAATAAAATTAAAGTTCTAGTTAGAAATCCTATTAGTTATTGAACACAATCAATACAGCATCACTATACACCCATGAAAATATAATTAAAGATACTCTTAAATTTTAATAAGGAGGTACAAGGATAAGCATGATGCATTTTCTCTTTTCCTTACTATTTGAGAAAGTCACTGTTGTTGTTTAAAGTATTGTTTTAACTTTAAGTTTTTTTTTGGTGAGGATGAAGGTTGTGGTGTGGATTTTGTCAAGAAAAAGTAGGTACTGCCATTTGAAAATTTGCCCAAAATAATCAAGAAAGCTCAATTATTTAATATCACCATAATTTCCAGCACAAATTTTAATGTCACACTCTGTAAAACTTCTTTTTGATTGTCTTATGTACTATGTTATGTAACTTATTTTTATGTATTTTAAAATATGAAAACAATAAATTATAATCAGCACATACTAGTTGGGAAAATTTCACATAAAAGTTGAGAAAAGAAAAACAAGATACTCAAGTTGATAAGTAGGTACTATATTTACGTCACACTAGAGCTGCACAATAGGCTATTGGAACTGAGGATTATTGAAAGACATGCCATCGCAATTTCCTCAGAAGAGGGAATGGCTCCCCTGCTTTGGTAGCCTGACGATCTACGTGGGAAGTCGAGCACTTTACGGTAAAACATTTTAACGAGGACGAATACTGCGCACCCTAGGACTCTACGCAGGCTGATCATGGTGGTTACCCACCCGCTTACTGATGGCAGCTTAGACTTTGACTTCGGTGTTCTACTGGGAACCTAGTCTTTACGATCAGTCCTCTGTGGAACCAAGATACTCAAGAGAAACATAGTTATAACAGATATTGATTAATAGAATTTTTATTTAAAAAAAATTTAATTCAAAAATTCTGAACTAAATTTAATTATTTTATTGAAAAAAAAATCGAAATATAGTGCTTTAAAGTTATAAAAGCAAAATGCCGGTAAAGAAAAACAAATTTATTATCAAGATGGTTCTAAAGATGAATCAAGTACCAAATTAGCACTTATTATGGGATATGCATTTTTAGTAGAATATGTTAAACAGAAAATACATTGTAAAATAAAATTACGCTATAGCGATTCAGTTTCTACTTATAATAAAAATTTTTTTATTGACTTATAACAATAGAACAGAAAGAATGACTGATAATAATGAAAATCTATTAGAAAGATACCATTTTCTGACTTATTTTCATTCATTTTCTTACATCCACTATTATCTATTTTTTCTTCTTGAATGAGTGTATGAGAATTATAATTTTCTACAAACATAGAGACTTGTGTTTCTTTAGACATTTGTGTCGTGGAATTCCCTTCCAAAATAGGAAAGCTTACCTGGACTGTTTTTTCTTCCTGAAAAAAAAAAATCATAGCATTAACATTTAAGGTTAAAAACATTTATTTTAAGTTTAACACAAATAATAAATTTTATCCAGACTGTTTTAAAAAAATTTTTTCACAACATCTAAAATAAATTTAAAAAAAAATTTTTTTACTCAAAGTTTTGTCATATATGTCTTATAAACATGATTTTTCTTTGTGTAGTTATCTTTATTTTTTTTCTATACAGGTTCTTTTATGTACTACCCATTCTATTATTTTGTATACAAATAAACAATGACAAAGCCACAAAAATTTAACAAGTGCATCAATGGTTGTAAAAGATGGGCAAGTGATAGCCAATTTCTTTTTAAAATGATTAACTATTAACCAGTTCAAAAATTTTGAATATTCAATTTCTCTTTCTCTGAGTCGATAAAATGTGTTGCCACATTTGAAACCAAACAGCAGTAAGAGATGTGAAAAAATTAAAATCCCCTAAAATGTAATGAAAAATACTAAATGTCAATATTTCAGAAAAATATCTTAAGCTTCTTTTAGTGATTTAGCTCATAACTTTCACATCAATTTGCTCTTTATTTTCTTTGTGAAAATAAAATTTAAATGGCTTTTAAGGTCACCATAATAGATAATGCAATCTCACAGGGTGACCACAGTCTGGAAAAATTTAACAAATTGTTACAACGGTTTTATTGGGTTATCGTAAATTAGCTTCATTTATATAGTAATGGTAGTTGTACAATTCATACTTACATATAAAAATGCAATAAAAGCACATTTTTTAAAAATAATTTTTTTTTTAATAAATTTAATATCAGTATTCTTTTCTATAATTATCAAAGGCAGCACATTCAAAGCTCTTGGTTGATAATGTAGCATTTTTTAAAATTTCCAATATTTCATAAAGAACTGAAGAAAAATATTAAGTTGTATTTAATTTTGTTTAATTATTTAATATGTATTTGGAAAATATTTTAACTAACACAACTGTAAAAATGACTAACTTTTGAAAAAAAGTTTTAATCCACACATTTTTAGACAATAAAACCTAATTTAAAACATGATTTTTTAAAGCTGAGAATAATAATATGCCGTTCAAGCAATTAATAAACGAGGTTTGTTTTATTAAAATATAATTTTTCAGATATTTTTTGATTTTATGAAAATTAGAATCAATCTTATTTATTCTAGAACTAAAAAATTCTTCTCTTTTAGAGTATAAGGCAATATTCATCACACACTTAACATGCATATATAATAATAAAACTGCGCAACAGATGCAGAAAGATTATTTTCGGGAACAATGCAGCATACATATAGAATTAAAAAAGGATAGGAAAAAAATCCAGCAGATTTTACGAAATAATATAAATTTCACGATAATTTTTGTAATGTACTAAATATTTTACACATAAGGAATTTTTTATGGTCATCAAAATAGAAAAACTGCAATATTTTCCAGTTATGATTGGCATTAAATAAACTTGAAATGTTATGTAATATGATACTCATAGTTTTGAATATTAATAGGCATTTAATTCATCAAAGATAGCTAAAAAAAATTTTTTAATTAGCTTAAAAAGAGAGTTCTGAATAAAAATAAACTGAACATTTTAGAACAAAAAAAGTTTTGAACTGATTTCTATCAATCAGGTTTGCTTAATTATGCATTAATAATACTTATTTAAATATTTCAAGCAATAATCTGTACAAAAATTCGATTTCAATAGGGATTTTTTAAGGAAACTTACTCAATTTTAAGCAATTTTTTAAAATGTACAAAAACCAGGAGAATTTTAATTGAACCAGTAAACCAGGGGGAACTGGCAACATCCAGTAGTCTACTGGAAAATCCAGCAGAGTTGGCCACTATGTAAATATTAAAAATATGATTCTAGACATAGTTAGAATGATATAAATAACCTTTAGAACATGATCTCATGATAGCATGTGTAACATAATGATTAAATAAATACTTTTTGAGAGACAGTAGAATTGTGTGTTTCCCTATGAATACTATTCACATCGGACACTGCTGGTGACAATGCATGGTATTCAGAAATTACTTCATGAATTAAATTTCTTAGAGATGGGCTGTCCACTTTCAACTTATTAGGACTAGTACAGTCTGAAAAGTATTATTTTATTAAACTGATTGAATAAGAAAATATAGATAAATTAAAAATAAAAATATGGTTAATGAAAGTTCTTCTTTTAAATGATATTTTTCAAAGCATTTATTTGTAAAAATAGCTGTAAAACAAATAGAAGATCATGGTTAACTAATAGTTACATTTCAACATTTATTAATCAAGTTTTAATTTATAAAAATATCCCTATCTTCACTGCAACATTTAATATATATACTATTTAGTATTTAATTTAAAACCATCATAATAAAGTTTTAATTATTATAAGTTTGCTTTCAATAAAAATTCTAATTAATGGTTCAATTGTTTTTATTTACTTAACAATTTTTAATAAATATTTGATATTTTTACTCATATTTACTAAAATAAATATGTAACTGAATAAATTGGGTCAACATTCAAATATCTCCTTCTATATATACATATAATAATAATCAAAATTTATCTAAATAGTTTAGACAATTAATAAATGTAAAAAATAAAAGGTGTACAGATATCATTTCATAAGCACACCTCGTGCAAACATGATAGAGTATTTATTTAAATTTAAGAATAAAGATTTAGGTAATAAGCTTTTTGAGATGTCTCTTTTTTTAAAACTATATTTAATATGATAAATATCGTATTAATTCATATACAGAATATTTAGCAAGATTTTTCAACAAAGAGGCATTTTTTAATTAATGTATAAACAAAATTCCTAAACCCAACTAAAATAATGAAAGACTGATATATTAAAGTTTATGTCTTTTAAATAGTTAAATGATGAATAAAAATATTTAAAAACTTATTCAGTAGCAATTACTTATAATAAAATAAATTATGGAAATATTTTTTTGCGTTTTTTAAAGCAAATTAAAAAAACTATATAATTTTTTTTTTAAATCATGTTATCAACATAAAGCAAATATTTGCAATTTTTTAAATCAAAAAAAATCTTTGGAACATAGTTTACATGAATATATATATAATAACATAATAAAGATAAGAAGGATATAGGAAGAAAAATAAGTGCTATTTATGGCACATAAGCTGCAAGCATATACAGACGTGCCAACCTAGCAAAATTAACATTCAGGAGTTTCCCTAACAAGAATTCAGGAGATTTCAGGAGGGGTAAAAAAAGGTGCATGGTATGCAACATTTAGCACTTCTAAGGAATTTTAAGTAAAAAATTTATTAAATATAAGAATGCAAGAAATTTTACACACTAATAGAGCAATAATTGTTTAAAAATATTAAATGGAAATAAAATAATTAAACACAGATTTAGCAACACAAAACTATATTAGGTAGATACTCTTTAAATAAATACCATTTCCTTAATAAAACATTATTCAAAAACCCTTGACACTGTAATAAAAATACACAAAAACTTTTAAAAAATAAGCAAATTGAATAAGTATTTTATTTTAAAAAACCAATTCAATACTAATGTCTGTACAATAAAGAACCAATTATCCGGGATGCTCGGGACCATCGCTATCCCGGATGTCTTAATTTCCCGGTTTCCTGGATCGACAAAAAAGTGTCGTTAATCGATGTTTTATCAAACCCAAATTACAAGGAAAAAATGTAAACACATTTTAAAGTAAGAGAAAAAAGAAAAGCACTCCTAAATCTAAAAAGGAAAAAAATTGTAGAAAAATAAAATTTAAAAGAATAAAAAAATTTGCAAGTTTAGACAAGAAAAACAAGCTTAAAAAATAATTACGATTCCTAAATCAACTAATAAACAAAACCAATGATTAAATAACGCAATATATTTCATGGGGGGGGGCGAAAATAAAAGGAAAACCTATTAATCTAAATAAAAACAACACTTGAAAATTATCGAACCGAAACGATAGTTAAAAAACGGCACTAGCATAAATATTAAAACCTAGAACAAGGCAAGATCAACGGACTTTAAAAAAAAAAAAAAAACTAATGAAAAAATTTGGTAATACAAATAATTTTATTGAGTGCAAAATTTATCATGAAAAAGAAAGAAAAAAAAACGTAGTGGAATCAGAAAAACGAAACTGCAATCTGCTTCATAAAATAATTGTATGCTTAAATTAATAAACAATTCTCTCTCTTTTTTTTTTTTTATAAAAACGCGATTTTTAATTAAAGCAGGTGTGATTCCACATCAAGAAAAACTTGCGAATGATACCGCACTTCCAAAGAATCAGAATTTATTCAAAAGAAAAACATTTTATTTTTATTAATCGATGTCAAATAGATAAATATATTTTTCTCTTTCATCTTCTGTTCACTGATATGCATGTGCAATGCATTTTCCCCACCCCCTCGTAAATCAAACTAGCAAACGAAATCATCATGCCACTCCTTTGAGTTTAACGACCTAAAAAGAGAATAAAGATCTAAAATCTTCAAGGTCGCGGAAGAAATGACGTTTCTCTGGGTAAACGGGGAAAAAAATTCTTCCCTTCCTCACATTTTCCTCTACTCAACTTCAAGGATTAGTCCAGTTTCCGCTTTTTTTTTCATATCGTTTTAGTTCAAAATGGCGGGAGAACCGAGCAAATTTTTTTTCCGGATTATCTGGATACCAGATAAATGGTTCTCTACTGTATGCATGAAAAAAAGAGTTGCAGACTTAGCTCTCTGCAATTAAGTCTTGCTAAAGTCATTGGTACATGATTTGTTGAAATTGATCCATACTTCCGTTTCGACTTAAGACATCCTTGAAATTTTTTTTTTAAATATACGAAGACTAAGCGAATAATGGATATCACGTTGCTAGTTTACAAGTTTGTTGCCAACCGTGGTAAAAAACGAATTGAAAACTATAAAAACAGAAAGATACAATATCAATTATAACAATCGAGAGTACAAGTTTCCCCACTCCTGTACGGACGTCACTCGATATCGTCATGTGACGTCATCGCATTCAACTCCACACGAAGATTCCTACGAATCCCAGTGTAAGGGGGCGGGCGAAGTAGGAGTGTTAAAGAGGGGTAACGTTGAAGAGGGGGGAAAATAAAGCATGTTCAGCTACGCTTCAGGCAGATGGTAGTTTGATAAGAGGGGATGGAATTCAAGCTGAAAGAAAAACTTACCTTCGCACTCGCGGAAAAATTAGGTAATTTTGAGTTTGGCCGTCGATCGCAGTAAAATTCGGGAGTTTTTCAAATCAATTCCGGAG